>NC_044348.1:31990942-32071257 GCF_007364275.1 Archocentrus centrarchus
AATTCTGTGACGGAGAGGGCAGTGTGACATGGGACGTTGTCATGATGGAGCATTTTCTGACAGAAGGGGAATCGTCCACAAAGAATTTCTTCCTCCAGGACAAACTGTCAACCAAGTTTTTTATAAAGACGTCCTTGAAAGGCTCAGAAAAAGGGTCATTCGCATGAGACCAGACATTGCAGACAAATGGATGCTCCATCATGACAACGTCCCATGTCACACTGCCCTCTCCGTCACAGAATTTTTGACTTCAAAAGGCATTCCTGTGGTTCACCTGACCTCAGCCCCTGTGACTTTTGTCTTATAAAAACATAAAGTTTGATCAGCAGGTTCACACATTGTGCGGGCTGTTTACCAAACAGGAAGAGGTACTCTTTTTCTAAAATGTAAATCAATACAAATTTAGAGAATTTTTTATGGAGGAAGTCGGTACAGTAGGACAGACTGATCCTGTGTTTTTACCAGGATATAAATGACTTTGATTAAAAATAGTGCAACTGAGTCACTCGGTAGCTTTTCCCCTTTAATGCAATTAGAATAGTTAGAAAACCTTACATAAAACATTTTATTTTTGTATATTGAAACTAGATCACTGAGTAGTTTTTTTCCAGTCAGGATAGTGAGAAAATATTACATAAACTGTAATGGACAAACTGTCAAACTGACTGATTAATGTGTTGTATTGTAGAGTGATGTGGGAGTCTTATATGAAGTATTTGATCAAAGACTGGTAATCCTGAGTGTGCAGGAAATAACAGGACTCAAGGATCCTGTCTACCTCACCATGAAATTTACCACAGATGTAAATGTAACTATAATTTAATTTAATCATTTACTCCATTCTTGCCTCTGTAGTTTTATATCATTTTTAAAACAGCACATTTTTTTATTATGCTCAAAAATAAAATCTAAAAATTATATAGTCATTGTATTTTTTTTAATAATAGTAAAAACAATAAATGTGTGTGTGTGTGTGTGTGTGTGTGTGTGTGTGTGTGTGTGTGTGTGTGTGTGTGTGTGTGTGTGTGATATAGGAAACCCAAAGCCCTTCTTTAATTTTTCCACAAAACTAAGCATCACATCTGTCATAAAGAGTATGTGTAACATAACTATATCTATTGTAAATTAAATTACTAAGCATTACACATTTCTGAGTGAGCTGATGTAATTCAGACGTGACATCATCTCATGCATAATTTAACTCTTTGTTTGACTTATAAGCTTTTAGTCGTGAGGGCTGTTCCACTGACTGGTCACCTGGTCAGAATAACATCACCTGTTCCCGTGACCATTTCACATACTGCGCTGTGCTCATGGTAGGACTGCTCTGTTTTTATTATACACAGTACAATGAACAACAAAATATGGGGATAAAATTGTGCTAATAATATCAGAAATCTCTCCATCTGCCGCCTGCTGTTCAGTTACTTCTAAAATCTTTAAACAGATTTGTAAGTGTCATATTTGTGGTCCATTGCTAAATGGAGTCCTGCAGTCTTTTTAAATTAATTCTACACTGATGAGAAAAACTAAGCACAATGTACAATTATTGGGGAAGTTGCGTTTTTGAAGATTCATTTTATTATAGAACAACTACAGTGCTCTTGGGCAATCCAAAAAGTAAAACCTGAATATTTAAGAAAGTAAAAGTGAGGTTTTGGCTCTCGTAGGAGAATATCTGTGTGTACACAATTATTGAGCAACTATAACTGAATGAAAATGAAGATTTTCCCAACTTGCTTATTTTCATCTGTTTCATCTGCGGTATACAAAACCTTCAAGTTACTGCTTACCAAATTTTACCCTCAAATCAAACGTAACAGATGAGTGTACATTAACTATCAGTAGATGCCCCCCTCCCCCCAAACCCCAGAGATTCTCTCCATAGTGATTGTAAACATCTAACACAAAGTTTGAACCAGCAGACTTGGAGCCGATTTACTGAACCAGTATGTATTAAAATTTAAATGCCAATTGTGACAACAGCACTTACTAAATAAATGTTAAAAACAGCATTTCCCTCTTAAATGTTGCAGAGTACATGTTAAAAATGCTAAAGGTAACCACCTCGTAAAATAAAAATGGCTGATAATCATCTCAAAATGAATGCACCACCACACCACTTGTACCTGTTCTGTGTCCTGAACTCACTGCAAGGTCAGTACAATCCACTCTCATTCATTCAGCTCACTTCTGTCTGTGGTTGCTTTGCAGTGTTGAGGCTGTCACTTTCAACAGCAAGAAGGTCCTGGGTTTGACCCCACCACCACCACCTTTCTGTGTGGAGTTTGCATGTTCTCCCTGTGTTTGCCTGGGTTTTCTCTGGATACTCCAGTTTCCTCCCACAGTCCAAAAACATGCAGTTAGTGAGGTTAGGTTAATTGGTGATTCTAAATTGCTCATAGGTGCAAAAGTGAGTGTGGATGGTTGTCTGTCTCTCTGTGTTAGACCTGTGACAGGCTGGCGACCTGTATGGGGTGCACCTGTCTGCGACAGCTCGGATAAGCTGAAGTTTCCCAGTGACTCCAAATTAGAAAAGCGATTAATGAATGGATGAAATAAAGTTATAAACTACCAGAAAATATTTATAATTAAAAAGTAAGTAAGCGCACACACACAGACACACACACACACACACACACACACACACACACACACACACACACACACACACACACACACACACACACACACACACACACACACACACACACACAATGTGTTTTTTGTTTTTGATACTCCACCACCATCATACAAATAAAGTGAAATATTTCCAAATCAAGGACAGGTGTCTGTTACTGTAGTGCAGAGGTAGATGGTATTTCCTTCTTTCATGTAATAAACAAAATGTAACTCAATACAAACGTAGGGTTTGTCTCTAGAAGGAAAATGGGTATACCTGGAAATAACCACAGTTTTAACATGATGTAAATTATGTGTATATCACCCAGTGTAACTGGAACAGCGAATAGCTTTTTTTCTTTCCCTCCATATTTCTGCCTCTATGTAAGTCAAGGTCAGTTCTTCCAAGTGATTTCTTCTCATTGAACAGTTGCTGATTAACTGCAGCTTCCTTCGCTGTTGTGACAATTCTTAATTGCTTCAGAGTTTTTCAGTTATAAATACAGTACCAATCAAAAGTGTCCAAACTTTTAATTGGTACTGTACACTTTCACCGCTAAGGGAAGGTCGGTGTCAGAGTCCAGACCAGCCAACCAGGGCCTTTATTTAATGGACCCGAATCACATACAGTGTTTATTTTTATAACACTGATGGGTAAAGGTTAGAGAAGAAATGTTTAACTTAAACAGAAAAAACCAGGAAATCTCTATTAGAAATCCAGATGATCTACTTTATGTAATGGTTGCAGATGACTAACAACAGTAATGCAGTAAACATATATTCTTGCCCTACTTGTATAATTCCCCCAAATCCCCAAATAGTTGATAGCAGTTCCTGTACGTATCTCTAAATAAAGTAAAATTGTTAACCCCCCCCATCTGCAATAGAAACACACTGCAGATGGCTCCACTCTCTACAGGATACAGACTTGGATCCAGGATTTGTTTTGGGTGTCACAACAGTGGTTTTCAACTTTTTCTGTTAACTCAGGCTTTCTGCTTCACAATAAAACTTGGCATTTGACGTGCCCTTTCACTCTTCTTCCACACAAAATGGATCAAATGAATGCCACCTACTCCAGTCAGAGACCTCATCAGGGGAATGGCTCATTTATGAAACACTTTAAAAAATGTAACAGTAAAATGCAACACTCTAGCTGAACATTCAACCAGAGAGTAATGTTGCAAAAAATCATCAATTTTGTGATTTGATCACTGGTACCAAGCCGCGAAACTTTAACTTGATGCATTTAAACATTACATTTTACTCAGTGTGTTCAGCTCTGACTTTGTCCCACAACCAAAGATTTTAGATGTGGAATTTATGTTAGTTTGTCACCAAAAGTGAATCTAATTTCATTAAGTGGTTGATATTCTTGGTTATGAACAGCCTTCAAATGGAACTCATCAATTTTCTGATCTGTGTTCTGGTAAGTGCAGTTTCAGCAATGCAGGAAAAACAAAAGGAGCAGATGAGAATCAGGCATAAAAGAAAAAGAGCACGTGAAGACAAATTTAATTAAAATACAGTTTTTGATATTGATGAACCCGCTCTTAGACTTTTTTGATCAAACACTGTTCACAGATTGTTCACAGATTATTATATTTTTCACAGCAATATAATATGCAATTTAAGAAGTGCTGTGCAGTTTGTATGGACCTGTCATATTAACTGATTTAAAATTCATGGTGAATTGACTTCTGGAAAGCACGACTTGGTGCTGACTGTGAAGAAAATCCATTTTCAATGTCCAGTTTTCAGCTTAATATTTTTTAATCATTTGATGTCAGCCTGCATGTGGGAGGACTGGGAGACACAGATGAACTTTCTATCAGCTGATGCTTCCTTGTTTTGTCTAGGAATGTCATTTACATGCTGTTTTATTTTCCCTGTTCATATGAGCAGCTTTACTTCTTTGCTTTTTTCCCTGCTGTCACATCAACTGTGTTCAGGTTGTTTCCAGACGCAGCAACATGCAAAGGTAGGACATGCTTTGGTTCTTTTTTATGTTAGATACCTAATTAAGTTTTCTGTATTGATGCTGGTGTTGGGTCTTATTTATTTAACTAAGCATACAAAAATGATGTGCAAATATATACAGCTGTAAATATTGTGTTTCTCTTTTAAAGGATACCTTTTTACATTTAAGTCAGGCTTCTTATTGTTATTATTATTAACACTACTGCCCGTGTGTCTCTCTTAAACTCAAAACATCTTTCAGTTGGACCATCTCTGAAATGTCTCTACATTGATCACAGAGACACTATATAACAAAGAAATATCCACTCAATTTGAAACACAATCTCATTTTTAAGTCTAATATTTTTTCACCCATCCATCCACACAGACCATATTTGTGCCACAGATATTGTGGCGCAAATATTAAACTGTATTTCCTCCTTTCTCTTATCATAATTACTTAAAGATGGAGAAATAATAGTGCTTTATCAATGCATATAGCAGAATAGGTGCAGTACTGGGGCCTCAAGTAGAGAGTCCTGCTAGAGCCCTAACTCTGGTGCAAAGTTGTAAAGTAATGCAAATTTATTCCACCTATTTCATTAATGTGATTTGTTTTTGTGAACTACAGCCTTTCACTGTTAAGCACAGACAGATTTTTGTTCTAAACGTAACAGAATGAAGCGGTCGATGCTCTGCTGCTTGGTGTCGTTTGTCTCTCTGAACCTGCTCTCTCAGAATTGTGTATCAGGAACTGGAGTCTGTGCAGACTGTGGTCTAAACTGTACTGTGAGCATGGGTAAGTGTGTAATTATTTCTTTAACATTTTCTTAACAATTAACAATTATATTAACAAGTAATAAAAACTTGGCATACTTTTTGATCATGAATCAAGGTCTTGGGACTTTGGTGGTCAGGGATTGTTTGTGTTTCTCAAGTTGTTACCCAGCAGTTTCTGTGATGTGGTGTGTTGTTTTATCTTCAAAAGAAACTCAATAACTCCTGTTGGGGAGTACTGCTGCCCATAATGGAGAGAGCCATGGTTTGTAGCAATATTTAAGGTGTTAAGTGTGCAAAGATGTTACATTCTGCATGTTCAGCATGAGGAGCAATCTGAGCAATACAGTAGGTGGTTATAGTGTTTTTAAACAAGGTAAAAACAAACCAAAACATTTATCAAGTCTTTGTAATTTCAGTACCTGCTCCATCTGATCATTGCGCTGACTGCACTGTTTAAAAAAAAAAAAAAAAACTCAAATCACAAAAATTCCGGCAGTTGGGGCACTAAAAAAAGAGCTGAAAATTTCTGTCATGAAATCACGGAAGTATTTTGGGAGCTGAGGCTCCAGAAAAATGCAATTATAAAAAGGAAGGTGGACAGGTGCAGGTAGGGCTCGAACTACTGTACCAACTGTCTGACCAGCAGGTGACGTGCTCTAACCAATGAGATGCAGTCAGGCCAAACGGCACCTGTTGTTCCCCGTTGCTCTCGCAACCAGTACCATCTGGGCCCGACCCTGTCATATGTGTGGGGGTTGGACCAAAATACAGGACGCATGAGAAAACTAAACTTTGAGGCAGCTTCAATGCTAAAAACTTCTCACAGAATACAAAATTCAAAACACAAAATCCTAATCTCAACCAAGGCTGTACAAAAGACAAAATAACAAGCCTGGGAGAAAAAGAGAAAAACACTAAACAGGGGAACACACAGCTGGGAGGGAACACAGATGAAGACGCAACAAGGAACACAAAAAACTGAGAACTTAAATAAACACAAGGAAATTGAGAGCGTGGACACAGCAGGGAACAACAGGTGAACCAAATGAAACTAATAACACAAAGGAGGCAAAACCACACAAAGCACAAAGAACACAGGACTGTCAAAATAAAACAGGAAGTGACCAAGAGGCGCCCAGAAGGCATGATCTTCTTCTTTCAATCACTAGGGAGATGTTATAATACTACTACTACTACTACTACTACTACTACTAATAATAATAATACTACTACTACTACTAATAATAATAATAATAAATAAATAAATTCTGACACTTGACAAAAGGGTCTTCATGAGTGAGGGGAGATTGACAGCAGGAATATTTCTGTGATTTCACGAGAATTTTTCAACAGTGTGTGGTCACGAGCTTTGAATCGTGACTGAAAGGACGAGATCACATATAGAAGGAGTGGAAATGAGATTTCTCCAAATGGTGACTGACCTCCCTGTTAGAGACAGGGTGAAGAGTGCAGTCGTACGGGACGCTACCTCTCCACATTGGGTTCCACAAATCACCTTTTTCCACACAGTCTGTGGGATAAGATTATAGTATAATGAATATTTTGGATTGCGAGATGAAACTTTAATTCCTTTGACTATGTGGAACTTTTAATTGACTTTGTGAATAGAGCATGGTATCTTTCCTTTATTTCTTTAACAGTCAGCTGCTGTTTGGAGTATGTATGGAGCAATTTGGAACCTGCCATCCCTGGAAACACCATTGAGTAAACATCTAAATTTTTTATGTTCGTCTGGCATCTGTGTTCCTGTTTGTTTGTAAAAAAAAAAAAAAAAAAAAAAAAAAAAAAAAAGTCTTTGGTCAAACATTTATATGAGAGTAAAACATGAAGAATTTGCAAGTGATTGAAATTAAAATCATATTTAAGATATTCTATTATGCATATAGTGAGGATTTGGAAATCAAAATGATGCATATTAATATTTTTTATTTTTTATTTTCCAAGCACCATGAGGAACCTAGAAATGATTCTTGATGGAACAAAAGTGGAAGGGACCATAATGATGCATTCCTACAACTTAGTTGTCCTCCTGTTCAAACCCAATGATACTGCTGAAAGCCTTGAAATTTTTGCCAGTGACAACGAGGTATGAGAACAAATATGACAGATCTGAAGTCAAATGGAGATATTTTCACTGGCTGACAGAGTTTCAGAAATATCAGCACTGCCCACCCCTTTGGTTTAGATCTCATTGTCATATCTTTAAATGATCTGCATACATATTTGGATCCACATGATAATTTTTTATGATGAGTATTTGGTGCAGACTTTGTTGATACTTTGTTGATACATGACTTTGTCATAAGGACAATTAACAGGTCACATCGTTCTTTTACTGTTATATTTGAATATTTCTATTTGTGGATCTGAGATTGTGTAACCATGATAACTTTAGTGATTTGTCACTTTTTACTGAGCTCTACTGTGTGGAATATCATTTTGTATAAATCTTCCCATCTTCATATCACAGATCGATTGCCATGAAACTTAACTTGTATACACATTGATTAAAATTGGAATGAATTGTAATGATTGTTCTGATCATGCAGCTTTGCCTCTAGCACCAAGGACAGCTCACTGTTTGCCATGCAATACAACGTGCAAAATAGCTCAAGAACTGCATTAAGCTGTTACAAGTATTCACATGCAGTGTTTCTCTTTCTGTTATTGATGATGAAGGCGGGATTAACGGATGTTCTCAACAGAACAGTCTACATTCGTCTACCGAGAGAAGTTATTGCTGGAGAAAGGAACGCGATTGTCTTCTCATTGTTTAAGTTGCCTGAAACAGTAAGGGTCAGAGAGTGCTCTCTGTTATATAAAATTCTGTAGAAAAAGGTATGAGGAAACCCCCCCACCCATGTATACTAATTTTACATATTTACAGTATAAATATTAACTCCCACTTACAGTTGGTCTTGCTTTTTTTTTTATCCCAATAAGATTTGTAACAAAACTAAAATGTTAATATTTTCTGGCTAATTCATTTGTCATTAAATACTAGTAAGCTAATAAATCTGCTAAAGACAACAACATCTAGCAGAAAAAGAAGGGAAAACATTTTTGTGACATGACACGTCAAAAAGATAGGCTTTTGAAGCAACACTACATTTAAATCAAAAGTAATCAGATTGCTTATTTATTTAAATGAAGGAAGTAGATACCCCAGGAAAGAAGAAATGTTCCACAAGCCAGCTGACAAGCTTACGTTATATTGCAGAATATTTTTGGCTCCTCATATGAAGTGTATGATCAGAGACTGGTTGGCCTGAGTGTGCAGGGCAAGAACATATCAGGACTACAGCAGCGTGTCAACATCACCGTGGAGATTACCAGGAAGATAAATGTAACTACAGCTTCATTTCATCACGTACTCCAGTCTTACCTTCCACACCTTTATATTATTTTTAAAACAACATGAACAAATAGTCTGCATTCTCACAAAAAGTTAGTAAAAGGATTCATATGTATAATCTTCCATTACACATAAATAACACTTGTATCGTGTAAATTTTTCTCAGTAAAAAATAAAATGTTAAAAATTAAAAAATTAAAACACTCAATGGCCACTTCATTAGGCATATCTTGCCAGTACCAGGCTGAAATTTAACAAGATGCTGAATTGGCTGAATTCATGCAGATTAATGAACTAATCTCTGAGATGTCCATATTGATGAGAATATCACACAGCTGTTGCTGATTTTTCAGCTGCACATCCATGCTGTGGATCTCCCATTTCATTACATTTGTTAAAAGGGAGTTTTTCCTTCTCACTGTTACCAAGTGCTTGCTCATAGGGTGTCATCTGATTGTTGGGTTTTCTCCATATTGTTGTATGGTTTTTACCTTACAATATAACTTTGAGGAGATTATTGTTGTGTGAAATGAAGTACCCCCTCCCTGGGGTCAAAGGTGCTGAAACATTTAAAGAACCCATTTGAGATGATTTGAGCTTTGTGAAACTACATGCTGAAAGCAGCTATCAGAAGATGAGGACACTTTGGTTATGAAGGAATGGACATGGTCAGCAACAATTCTCAGGCAGACTGCAGTATTTAAAAAGTACTCATTTGGATTAAGGTACCCAGAAAATATGATCCATTGATAGAAAGCAGCGTGGATCTTTTCTGACAGCAGAAATTGAAACTCATCAGACCAGTCTATTTTCTTCTATTTACCAATTTTGGAGAGCCGGTGCAAATTTTTCTTAGCTGACAAGAGTGGCATGTGGTGTGGTCTTCTGCTGCTGTAGCTCTTCTGCTCCAAGGTCTGATGTCCTGTTCATTCACAGATGTTTCTCTGTATACCTTGGTTGCAACAAGTGGTTATCTGAATTACAGTTGCCTTCCTATGAGCTCAAAGTAGTCTTCCACCTCTGGCATCCACAAGGCATTTTTGCCCATAGTACTGCTGCTCACTGGATAGTTTCTCCTTTTCAGACCATTCTCTATAAATCCCGGAGATGGCTGTGTGGAAAAATCCCAGTAGATGAGCAGTTTCTGAAATACTCAGATTAGCCTGTCTGGTACCAATAACCGTACCACATTCAAAGACATCTTTCTTCCCCATTCTGAGGCTCAGTTGGAAATTCAGCACATCATCTTGAATTATGCCTAAATGCACTGGGTTGCTGCCATGTGATTGGCTGATTAGATATTTCTGTTAACCAGCAGTTGAACAGATGTTCCTAACAAAGTGGGCAGTGAGTGTAAATGTGTATTATTATTCACATGTAACCGTGGAGTATTTTTGTGTCATAGGAAACCCAAACACCCTCCTGTCAGTTCTTTGATTTTTCAACAAACAGTGAGTAACCAAACCCCACAACTGTTACAAGCAGTGATGTAGAACACAATTATTTCTTGTTTGTGTTTGTATTTCTGGTTTGTGGATTCACTCAGGATGAAAAACCTGAGGTGTTGTAATTCAGATGTGACAGCATCACATGTATAATGGATCTGTTTGTTTGACTTACCAGGTTTTAGTCAGGATGGCTGCATCACTCTGTCGACACCCAGTAATGTCACCTGTTCCTGTGACCACTTCACATACTTTGCTGTGCTCATGGTAGGACTGTTTGTCTGTTTCACTGTACAAAGTGGATTCTAAGAGTTGAATTTCTTGTGACTTCAGGGGAGTCCCTTCAACAAAATATAAACATAACATCTTACTGATAATTCAAGAAATCTCATTTTGTCCATCAATCTCTTGTTTCCCCGCCCTGACAACCATTTATCTGCACTGCTTCAAGCAGGTGGATTACTGATAGAAAACTTGTGTTCAATAAATTCTATATCTGTGATAAAGTTAGTTTTCAATCAGAAGCTCATCCAGTGTTCACAAACTATTTCAGAATCTTATTAGAAACAAGCTGTGATTTGATCCTGAGAAAGCCCCTCTGCTTAGAAAAATTCACACCTATGAATAACCAATTAACCTAACCCCAGTAAAGGCATGTCTTTGGACTGTGGGAGAAAACCAGAGTACCCGGAGGAAACCCACGCAAACACCACACAGAAAGACTCCAGCCAAGATGGAATCAAACCTAGGACCTTCTTGCTGTGAGGCAGCAGTGCTAACCACCACACCACTGTGCTAACCACCCCCACTTATTGTGTTTCTGCATAGAGATGTCACTATAATACTGAGTCACTCACATTAAAAATACCTCAGAATCTCAAATTTATCTCACTAACTGTGACAGCAGAAATATTTAAAGATAACAGGAATGTGTATTTTTTTTCCACAGGTGCCCGTTTCCATCTCACTTGAAGACCAGGAGATTTTAACATACCTTACACTGACTGGCTGCTGTTTTTCCCTTTTAACTCTGGCCATTGCTGTTTTGCTCTTCATCACAAATGGGTATATATACACAGATAAGAAAGTTATTCACCACTCACCCTGTGGGCGGTCTTTGACCTCCAAGCTTGGGTCCTTTTTTTTTCTTTTTATCTCTTGGTATTACTATAACTATCATTACGGCCTTCTTCCTGTGCTTGTCCATGATTACTATGTCCAGTTGGTTAGCCGTCACCAGTTTGTCTGTATCTGGAAGCCCCACGGGATCTTAGCTTGGTCATTCTTGGGGGTGTACCCTGCTTTGATCCCGTGACTTCCAGGTCATACTCAGCACAGATATTCCTGTATACTATGGCAGCCACGTGATTATGGTGTTCCATGTATGCCCTACCTGCAAGCATCTTGCACCCTGCTGTTATGTGCTGGATTGTCTCAGGGGCATCTCTGCACAGCCTGCACCCCACACACACAACTGCTCCAACTTCAGACAGCTATATAAAGCTCAAAGGCAAAGCTGGATCAAGATAATAACTGATGCTGGCGCTGTGGTAGGACCCATCAGGCAGAATGAGATTTGAAAATTTGCTGTAAGATATGCAACCGATAACATCTCCTTGTCCTCCATGACGTCAATGACTGGTCCACTAGGAAAGTTGAGACAGCCCAAGCATCATCTTCAACAATGGACACTGGCACCACACAACTGGGAGAGGAAGTGTTATACACTGAAAAACCCCTAGGAGGATGTAAAGTCCTATTGAAAATCTGCAAGGTGTTGCTAAGAAATGGAGATGATGATGATGATGATGATACTTTATTGATCCCACAATGGGGAAATTACAGTTAACAGAACACCCATCCAAGAAGACAAACAGGAGATAGGTGAACTGTGGCCATGCTGCCCCCCTTCTGGAGGCGCTGCCATAGATTGAGTCCTAGAATCTTATACAGTCATCAATCAGCAATCAGCAGAGACATCTGTGGGATGTTTCATCAGGTCCGACTTCTAACGGAAGACCAGCCACTGCTCCAGTTCATTTGGTGGGATTGTAAACGTGAAGACCCCCCTGCTGTCTATGAGTGGAGAGTGCCTCGAAAGACTCTGGCTTCACCAGCCTTCATTCTACTCAACAGGCGAGGACTGTTTTAGCCTGTACAAGAAATGAGAAGCGATGGGGCATCATATTTAAATGCCTCACCACTAGAGCAGTCTACGTTGACCTCCCTCTCCACCATGGACACTGACTCCTTTCTTATGGCATTCCAACGATTCATAGCACGCAGGGGAAAACCATCTGAACTGCTTTCTGATCAAGGCACTAACTTCAAAGGCGGGGAAAGAGGTGAAGAAAGCTTTTAACGTCCTGCCCTGAACTACAGGCACAGGTTGCTGCTCAGCAGGTGAGGTCCTCCCCATTTTGGTGGGTGCTGGAAAAGAGAGATTCCCTCCTTGAAGCAGGCCCTACAGACAACTTTAGGGGCACAGATTGTAACAGAAGAGATTCTGCAGACTCTCTTCACAAAAGTTGAAGGGATTCTGAATTCAAAGCCCCTTGGTTACGTATCCTCAGGTGTGGCTGATGTGGACCCAGTCACTCCCTAACCCCCTAACCCTGGCTGAATATTTCTGGAAGCATTTTATTAAATATTATTTTCCGAGCCTACAGACCAGACACAAATGGCAAGCAGAGACTCCTGATGTTCTCCTGGGCAAAGCAGTTATTATTGATCCCCAACTTCCCCATGTAGTATGGCCTGTTGGACTGATTACAGACACCTTTCCAGGATCAGACAGAAGGATCAGAACTGTCAAGGTAGAAGTGAGTGGGCATGCATATACCCACCCTCTGACAGGAACTCATTTGTCTTCCGGTTTTACCAGACTAATGGAGGATTATTGACTGATGAGCTGTATGAGTGAGCAGATTTCCATAGGAAATATGGAAAGCTGTTAAAAAGCCCATCATGTCACACCATGCATTAAGGGCATGGAGTGAGCATGATTCGCCCAGTGACCAATAGGAATGCATCCACCAGCCAATCACAGCACGTAACCCTGCCACGGCAATTGAGAGCTCAGTCTGACGGAGTCACAGCAGCACACAAGTTATTGGACTAAGGCTGGCCTGTGTGCGCTAATGGGACACAGGTTGCCATGATTAGTGCCTCTGTGCTGTCTGTCAGTCCAGCTTTGTCCAGCCATTGGTAGGATTTTTTGATTTCAGCTCTTCTTCTATCTGTCGGTGGTACATGCCTCGCAGTGGCCTGGCCTTCCATGATGGTTCCTCTTCTTTCTCTTCTTTCTCGGGTTTCTGCTGCCTGAAGTACTCACTAAGCACATGATCCCTTGTGGCCATCTTCCTTATGCATTCATGGATCTTTGTTGTTTCATCTAGGACCGTGGTTCTGACACTCACTAGTCCTCGGCCTCCTTCCTTCTGCTTAGCGTACAGTCTCAGGCTGCTGGATTTGGGATGAAACCCTTCATGCAAAAGAGATTTCTTGTCTCGGTGTCTGTGGCTGCTGGTTGGTGTCAGTGACGGTTGCAGTAGTGATCATCTGTAGTGTTGCATTTCACATCTTCTAGCAGACTTTCAGAGGGTACTTCACGTAGACTTGGTAACTGGCCACGGAGGGTCCAGGTTTCCAGCTTAGTCACGATCTTCTCTTTTGGCTCAGCTGCTCTGGCATTCAACAATCAGTTGTTTTAATTATTGTGGGGTCTTTAGCTTACAATATAAAGCGCTTTGAGGTGCCTGTTTGTTTTGATTTGGTGCTATATAAATAAAATTGAAAGTGAATTGTTTTTGGGGTTTGGTACCAAATCTTGGAGTGTGAGGATGATGATATCTCCCCTGAGCTGAGGTCCTGGCTCCCCCTTGTTGTAACATTTGTGCTGTACCTTGTCAGTCTCTAGTTGCGATATCCATTGCAGATGTTGGAACACTGAACCCCCTTTCATATTTTCAACATGTAAAATTAGGATCTTTACCCTCTGCCCTCTCTTTGCTCTGTCATCCAAATTTTTTACTGACCTAATGCCTTTTTGTTTCTTTCCATTTTTTCTTTAATTTAAAAGGCAATGTAATCACCCTCTCTTACTTTTCCTCTCCTTCCTTCTGTATTTTAAATCTCTTATCGATTCCATTCTTTCTTCCTCCATTTCATATGGCATAATTTCCTTGCAAGCAAAATATGACCATTGACTTGACACAAAAGCTGTCATTCACCACAGATCACCTTTCCCCTGTCTAACAGGACACTCAGAGAAGATGCTTCTATGAAGATCCACATCAACCTCGTAATTGCCCTGATCCTCCTCAACCTGCACTTCCTGCCCAGTCAGACAGTGGCAGCAGGGTCCTCCACTGGACTTTGTTTTTATATGGCTCTTTTACTTCACTACTCCCTGCTGGCCACTTTCAGCTGGATGGCCTTGGAGGGATTCAACCTCTACCTTCTTGTTGTCAAAGTCTTCGACATCTATGTCAGCAGATACCTGCTGAAACTCTGTGTGGTGGGATGGGGTGAGTGGAATCCTTCAAACAGAAAGTTGTCTTTTTCAGTCTGCAAACCTATGACTGCTCATTTTACATGTTTCAGGTGTCCCTGCAGTCATTGTGTCAGTGGTGGTGATCATAGACAGAGCGTTTTATGGTCATGTCTCTAACTCAGATGGAACTGCAATGTAAGGAACAAATTTTTATTCATGTAAAATCTAGACGTAATTTGTATTTAAATTGCATGTGCATCAGAATTTCTGTATATTTGGATGTTGAGAAGGAAAAATAATCAAATCTTTTTTAAGTAGATACACTGAGTCTCTTACATTACTGTTTGTGGGACATTAAATCATCATCTTTTTCCTTTCTTTGTAGATGCTATATCACCAATGAAACTGTGAAAGTGGTGACTACAGCAGGACTGTTCTCCATGGTGTTCTTCTTTAACATGATCATGTTTGGGGTGACAGTCAGACGTGTTTTCAGTGTTGGGCATCGCAAAAAGGTAATTTTGTCACCATAAGTCAACTCATTTCAAAATCAGCTGGTCCCTTTAAAACCCCAAACCAACAATTAACTGGTTTTACCAGCAACCAACCAACATTATTCCTCATTTAATTATTCCTTATTTAATTTAAAATTCCCATTTGCTTTTTAAGCGACAAAAATATGAGTTTCCTTATTTAGCTTTTTATTTTTTTTTAAAGAACGCTATGTACTAGTAATATTTTTTAATAAATACTTAAAATAAAAAGTTTCCATTAAACACACTATAAGAGAACAACTGAGTCCAGAGAACACACTTTGCATTTCAAGGACTCTGTTAGTTGCAATTTGTCTATAACCTGCTTTTGTATTTGGCAAAACAGTTTGGACATATTGACCGTAAAAGAGTCGGGCAACATATTTGTCGTCTGCTGGGAGTCAGTGCTCTGCTTGGCATTACCTGGGGCCTGGTCTTCTTCTCATTTGGATCCCTGACCACTCCTGGTGTCTACCTTTTCTGCATCCTGAACTCACTGCAAGGTCAGTACAATCTGCTTCTATGTGATTCTCTGTTGAAGGGAATCATGGCTAGAGGACTAACCTTTTATCAAAATCAAGGTAAACGTGAAGCCTCTCATATGATATCACCTGTTCTGAGCATATGCCCAAAAATCTACTTGGTAAAGTGCACATATTATCTATGTGACAGACATAAACTTGGTGTAGTTTTGATTATGATACTATGATACATCCCAGATGCTGGAAAAAATAATAAAAATGTAAAAACAAAACATTTTACTCACTTGTATGTAGTACAGCCTTGTAACTGAAGATTTTCAATGCATGAATGTAAATTTTTGAATTCCTTGATTAAATATATAAAACTTTTGGTACATAAAAAAACTTGCTGAGTCCACATTTTGTGTCCCCTGGTGTGAGAAGAAGGTACTGCAGGTGGGCTGTGAGGAGTCAATACAATAATGTTCTGTAAAGTTTTATAAAGTTATAATAATATTTTCAGTTTTGTGTTAGACATGTCCAGGGTGTTCCCTGTCTCACGCGCTATGACAGCTGGGATAAGCTCCTGCAGCACCAAGCTGGATAAGAAAATGGATGGATGAAATTGATTTGGAAATTACCAGAAAATATTTATTAGTCCTCTGTGTTGGTTAGAGTGTTGATTAAAGGTTTCAGTGAGCTGCAACATTGCTAATAAAAGGAAGGGAAGGCTTTTGGTAAGAGCAGAAGAATGTGGAATGGATTTTGACATGACAGTTTTTGGTTTTTTTTTACTGTGCGTGAATAAACATTAACCTGATAAAGATGAATTATCAGTTTCATTTGCATGATTTACACACTCATGGAAATTCCTGTACTCAGTTTGATCCTTTGCTTCACTCTCTCCTTTGTGCCGTGCAGGTTTCTTCATCTTCCTGTGGTTTGTGATGTCACTGAGAAAGGCTAAAAACTCAGTTCCTCCAACGAGCAGTGAAACGCGCAGCACCATCAACCAGCTTAAAGACTACTAGAAACATATCAAGAAGTGCGTTGGTGGAATGTACAGCACAATACAGTAAAGTGTGGCAATATTGTTTCTGCTTTAGATCAGGACATTTATATTCATAACAATTTAACAGATCATGGAGTAACTGATTCTAAATGATGTAAATGAATGTGACAGCATGAACATTTTAACAACTCTGCTCTAATATTTGAAAATTTCTTCTTAATGTAAATCTTTGTGGTAAAGGGTTTATTATTCCCAAGACCAGCTGACATAAGATGGCTACACATTTAAACCTTTTTTTTTTTTAATTTCTGGCACTTCTGGAGGTGAAAGTTGATGCAGGAAAGAGAATCCAGAATGACCAGAAGATGGAGAAAAGATCAAATATTTCTTGTGCACCAACTCCCACTGGATTGTCCAGAGGTCAGAGGAATAACTACAGAAAATGGTCCTTATTGGTTTTCTCCTTGAAGTCACATGTCCACTTTTCTGCTCCACATACAGACCTGATCTTGGTTTTAAATGCAGCTCACCTGCCACTGGTTTAATACTTTGAGAAATTCTGATGTTGTTAAGTTGACTACACCATTAGCATTGTATTGTATTGTGCATGCATTACATGTTTTATTCTAATCCTGTTTTCAGATTTTTAGAAATTTCTTTAGTAACTTTATCAAAATATGAACCTTTTCTGTTCCAGTTTGCACATCTGAACATGTATTTCTAAATACCGTGCTAATTCATAAAAGCTGCAGTGTCAGTATGAGCAATAAAAACTGGAAATTTTGACATCATTTTGCTGTTTTTTAATTGTATATAATAATATTCCGATTAACAGACCTAATTTGCAGCAGACTGACGCCAAAGTCCAAACTCCACTGAAAATAGTGTTTTGAACTGCAGTCATTTTATTGGCCCCATAAAGAACATTTGCCTAAAACAAACACGTCCGGCAGACAGCACAGAAGCACCTCTGTATTTTAACCTTAAAACACCTGATCATGAGATCACTCAGGCAGAACAGCTCAGTGATGCTTGTCTGCTCCATCCTGCTTACTTCAGTGATATCCACTGAATCTTAATGTAAGTTTTATTATTTTTTTCTTTCTTTCTTTTTTGGTGTGTTTGGAGTGTAACTATCATGAAAGTCATGCATTAATGGGTAAATTTATCTAGTTAGAAAAGTTTTCGTTTTATAAACATCAAGGAGGAAATCTTGTAAATGGCCTACAGAATTCTGTATATGAGATTTTCCACTGTGTCTGATTTTGAATGGCATTTATTGTAGTATTGCCAAGAGAAGAAGTGACGTCATATTTGTCTTTATTGGTTGGGAGTTGATTTCTTTGTAAGATGAGGGAATTTGGAGATAGAAATGGATAACAATCTGATTTCTGTACTTTTTTTACACAAAGCAAACAAACCGTTTCTTTCATCTGTTTATCGAGGTTGGTGTGACGTCATGCACACATTGCTTTAGATTTGTCTGCCATACTGGACGTGATACAATCACCCATCACTAGGGAAAAATGTGTATTCCCAGACTAGTTGGAATTGGTTCCTGGAAGTCTCTGGCTTTCACCAGATGAAGATGCTTAAAGAAGATGCAGCACCAAAAACTTTCTGGTACAAGCTTTGGCTGCTAGCAGATTTCCATGGCTGCCTGTAGTGTTTTGTGTTTGTCTGCAAACTACCAGCCGAGCAGTGGTGAAACTTGAGAAAATGCAACGCCAGCAGGAAATGAAGATGGTTTTCACAGCATCACTACAGCTCAGAGAGGAGCTGGCCAGTGTTTGTAGACAAGTCCATCACTTCCATGGAAACCACAGGCAATAGCAGCAATATGCAAATGAGCAAAGCCATCACAAAGAGGTTTTTGTCAACCGGGTGGGCAATACTGATTTTTTTCCTTAGCTAGGGAAAAATGGGGGTCACTGACCAGCCTCTGTGTGTGACTGAGGCTGGAGCAATTATTTTCCCTGTGACATCAACCTTCAGCAACCAGTCAGGGGATGCACACAATCTTAGTGCATACTTACAATGACCTGAGAGTGAGCTAACATTTATACAGTTTTAAACTTGACGATATTCAGAAAGTGTGTTATTGTCATAAATACATGGCATCATATACTTCATTGATTTGTTTACTTGAGCATACATTACAAAATTTTTTATGTAGTGATGTAAATTGATGTGGATTTTAAATAAAGCTGCATGAAACTCTTCAAACTTCATGTTTATTCCACACATTCAGAAGATAAATGATGGTGCCCTTACTGCTGTTGCTGCTGCTGCATGAATCGCTGGCTCACCAAGGTATGAATATCAGTTTTGTTAGTTTAGGTTATATTCATCAGTAGAAATTGTTATTTATTTATTTATTTATTTATTATGCAATCTTAAAGGAACAGTATATCTGAGAATTTAAAAGAGAATGAAAATTCAGAAAAACACTTGCCTCAAAGCACTTTATATTGGAAGGTCCCTGCAATAACACAGAGGAAACCCCAACAATCAGACGGGGTTTTCTCACATTCATATCGCTTGCTTTACTTTCTTGTCATCTAGAGGACCTCCAGTTTAAAATAAGCCTCAAACTTACAATGCCATGAAAAAGTATTTGCCCCTTCTTGATGTATTTTTTTGTTATTGTTTTGCATATTAGTCATACTTACATGTTTCATCAAATAAAATTAAATTTTAGACAAAGATAACCCAAGTAAATACAAAATGCAATTTTTAAATTAAATTAATTTATTAAGGGCAAAAGGTCATCCAAACCTACCTGGTCCTGTGTGGAACAAAAGTACTTGTTGTAGTTGATATTTGGTTCAGGAGGAGCAAAAACTGCAATCAAGCATTTGCCATAACTGGCAATGAATCCTTCACATCACTGTGGATGAATTTTGGCTGTCTGTTCTTTGCAGAATTGTTTTAATTCAGTCACATTGGAGGGTTTTTGAGGATGAATGGCCCGTTTCAGTTCATGCCAAAATATCTCAATAAGATTTAAGTCCAGACTTTGACAAGGTCGCGCGTTCATTTTGTTTCTTTGGAGCCATTCATAGGTGGACTGAAGCTCTCCCATGGAGGCCATTTTTGCCCAGTCTCTTTCTTGTTGTTGAATCATGAACTCTGACCTTAACTGAGAAAAGTTAGGCCTGCGGTTCTTTAGATGCTATTCTGGGTTTTTTTGTGACCTCCTGGGTGAGTCATTGAGGCGCTGTTGGAGTAATTTTGGTAGGACGGCCTCTCCTGGGAAGGTTCCCCACTGTTCCAAATTCTCTTGATTTGTATATGATGGCTCTCACTGTGGTTCTCTGGAGTCCTAAAGCCTTAGAAATGGCTTTGTAACCCTTTCCAGACTGATAGATGTCAGTGACTTTGTTTCTCTGCTATTCTTGAGTTTCTTTAGATCGTGCTGCTTTTTGAGCTACTTCACTTTGTCCTTCTATTCAAGTAGTTTCTTGATTAACAGGTGTGACAGTAATCAGGTCTGGGTGTGGTAGTAAAATAGAACTCAGCATTCCAAAAAATGTGATTAATCACAGTTAATTCATGATTAACTGTGATTAATCATTGATTAACTGTTGGGGTGGGATTACTTTTTCACAGAGGACCAGGTGAGTTTGGAAACCTTAGTAAATGAAATCATCTCTGAAACATTGAAGTGTGACCAATATGCAAAAAACCCCCCAAAAAACTAAGAAATCAGAAAAAGTACAAATACTTTTTCATGGCACTGTGTGTATACTACTTGCTCTCTCTGGAAGCGTTTTAGCTTAACCCTGACTGAATACGTGTATGTTAAAGTAAGCTGTATCTTTTTGTCATCTTCTGTTTCTGTATCCAGTGTGTCTCAGCATTTCTAATTATGCCATTCGACTTAATGGAACCCAATCAATCATCAATGAAAAACAACATGAAGAGGTGGATTGTTGGCATCCTCTGTTTTCCTGCGTCTTTCTGTGTACATTAAGAAAGGCTGCATGGTTCAACGGCACATCTGATTGCTTAGAGGCTGAAGTGACTGATGGAACTGCAAAAAAATATAAACTGAAAGACTGTAAGTGTGCTCAAATTTAGCCTGTCCAGCTATCCGGGCTTTTTCTTAATCTGTTTCATGTCTCACTTATTAGATCACACCTGCTACGAGTTCCAATGTGTGAACACTTCCATCTCGCCATTGATTGAGTCTCTGAATCGTACACAACAAAACTTGAATATACTCTTCAACATAAGAAATTTGTGTATAGACCTCTTCAATGAGGACAACAAACTCAAGTGGGAATTTATAACGTAAGTAACAGACCTGCAGCAGCAGATATGTTTGTCTTTTATTCTTTGATCATATTTTTTTCTGAAGTACTGCTTATTTTTAGCCACGTGAGCAAAATTGCTCAGAGGATGGCGCCTTGGTAGATCCAAGATCCTTTGGTGAGATATCTGAGCGATCTCAACAACCACTGGGTCACCTGGCACAAATATTTGTACCTTCCTGCAGGATAAAACTTTTTTTTCTTGATGCCACATAAGTTCAACATTTTTGGTTCCCAAAAGTAAATTTCCTGAAAATTTATAAATCTGTTTGCAGAACTTCTTCTTTCATTTGCTTCCATGTCCACTTTATTTCTGCAGTGCAGAAAGAAATATCATCCATACCATTATAAATCATACCCAGACTGAACTTGCATCCTCCAGCACCTACAGCGTGAATTACTTGTCTGTGAACGTGATCAACATGATCAACACCGCAATGAATTCCACAATCCAGATCGAAGCTCCACAGGTACACAAGCCAGATGTTGGTGAGAAACATGAGGGAATGGCATGGACTGAGACGGCATGAATGAATGTGTTTAAAGTCTTTTATCTGGTTAAATTTAATGATTCAGTCATTCAGTTAAAACTGCCTGAAGACTGATTCATTTTTGTGTGTTTAGACCTGCAGAAGGCTGTAAATTAAATTTCTTCTCTCCACTGTTAGCTGCAGCCTGAGAACAAATCATTCATCCCACGAATTTGGCTGCCTGCGGATGCTCTGAAGACCATCCCAGAGGAGAAGAGGGTTATTGGTTTGGTCAGCTACATGTATCACAACCATTTCCAAGTATATGCTATCTCTATTTCATCATCAATGCACTTTTAAAAAGTAGCCTCAGTCCTGAGCCTTTACAGATTCTTTCTTTCTAGTAGTAGTAGTAGTTGTATTGGTGGGGGGATATTTTTAAGCTATCTCCTTTTAAAACTAATTGTTTACATAATATATTTTGTATATACACCTTGTGATAGTGACCTGTAGTTTTCCCCATTGCTGTACATTCCTATGTTAGTTTCAACAGGAGAATATCGCATCAGTGGTTCTCAGGATCGAGCTGCGAGGGGGCGAGCAACTCAGTAATCTGGATCCTCCAATCAAGATGATTTTCAGAGTTAGAACAGACAGAAATCAACTGGATGTAAGTCTTCGTGCAGCAATGTTTATTTTATTATTATTTTATTTTTATTTGATCAGAGTTGTAGCTCCATAGTGTTGTGGTTTACATATTTGCCTAACATGTAAAAAGTCCCCGGTGCAGGAGACAAAACTCCCTTTGAGGTTGTGTCAGGAAGGTCATAAAAGTGTGCCAGATCAAACATGTGTGCTGTGGTGACCCACTGTGAATAAAAAAGCTGCTGAAAGAAGCAGCTTCCTTATTCAGTAATGAAATAATTTAATTTGAGGGTTATGTACACTCCTTCGTGAATCGCCACCTTATCGTGGTGGAGGGGTTTGTGTGCCCCAGTGATCCCAGGAGCTATGTTGTCCCAGGAGCTATGTTGTCCGGGGGCTTGTCCCCCTGGTAGGGTCTCACCTGGCAAACTGGTCCTGGGTGAGGGTCCAGACAAAGAGCGGTTCAGAAGACCCCTATGTTTGCAACAACGAGGGAACAGTTTACCCTGCCCGGGATAGGGTTACCGGGGCCCCACCCTGGAGCCAGGCCTTGGGAGGGAGCTCGAGGGAGAGCGTCTGGTGGCCGGGCATTAGCCCGTGGTGCTCGGCCGGGCGCAGCCCGAAGAGGTTACATGGGCCCGCCCTCCTGTAGGCCCACCACCTGCAGGAGGTGTCGTAGGGGTCGGGTGCAGTGTGTGTCGGGCGGTGGCCGAGGGCGGAGGCCCTGGCGGACCGATCCCCGGCTATCAAAACTGGCTATTGGGACATGGAATGTCACATGGAATGGGGTGGCTGTAGCTCAGTAGGTAGAGCAGGTCACCTACTGATCAGAAGGTCAGCGGTTCGATTCCTGGCTACTCCAGGCTACATGCCAATGTATCCTTGGGCAAGATACTTAACCCCAAGTATGAATGTGTGTGAATGATAGTTAATTAAAAAGCACTTAGCTTAGTAAATATGGAAGTGCTTGTATGAATGGGAGTGCATGGGTGAATGTAAACATGTTGTAATAGCGCTTTGAGTGCTCTGACTGAGTAGAAAAGCGCTATATAAGAGCTAGTCCATTTACCATTTACCATTTACCTCTCTGGTGGGGAAGGAGCCTGAGCTAGTGCGTGAGGTTGAGAGATACCAGCTAGATATAGTTGGGCTCACCTCAACGCATGGCCTGGGCTCTGGAACCAGTCTCCTGGAGAAGGGCTGGACTCTGTTCCAGTCTGGAGTTGCCCTCGGTGAGAGGCGGCGAGCTGGGGTGGGTATTCTTGTATCCCCCCCCGGCTTGCTGCCTGTACGTCGGAGTTTACACCGGTGGACAAGAGGGTAGTTTCCCTGCGCCTTCGAGCTGGGGAATGGGTCCTGACTGTTGTTTGCGCTTATGCGCCGAATGACAGTTCAGAGTACCCACCCTTTTTGGAGTCGCTGGGTGGGGTGCTGGGGGGTGCTCCATCTGGGGACTCCATAGTCTTGCTGGGAGACTTCAACGCTCACGTGGGCAATGACAGTGAGACCTGGAGGGGCGTGATTGGGAGGAACGGCCTGCCCGATCTGAACCCGAATGGTGTTTTGTTATTGGACTTCTGTGCAAACCACAGTTTGTCCATAACGAACACCATGTTTGAACATAAGGATGTCCATAAGTGCACATGGCACCAGGACACCCTAGGCGCAGGTCGATGATCGATTTTGTCATCGTATCATCAGATCTGCGGCCGTATGTTCTGGACACTCGGGTGAAGAGAGGAGCTGAGCTGTCAACTGATCACCACCTGGTGGTGAGTTGGATCAGGTGGCGGGGGAAGATGCTGGACAGACCTGGCACACCTAAACGTATTGTGAGGGTGTGCTGGGAACGCCTGGCAGAAGCCCCAGTCCGGGAGATCTTCAACTCCCACCTCCGGCAGAACTTCGACAGCATTCCGAGGGAGGCTGAGGACATTGAGTCCGAATGGACCATGTTCCGCACCTCCATTGTTGAGGCGGCTGCTCAGAGCTGTGGCTGCAAGGTGGTTGGTGCCTGTCGTGGTGGTAACCCCCGAACCAGATGGTGGTCACCGGAGGTGAAGGGAGCCATCAAGCTGAAGAAAGAGTCCTATCGGGCTTGGTTAGCCTGTGGGACTC
This sequence comes from Archocentrus centrarchus, assembly GCF_007364275.1. NCBI lineage: Eukaryota > Metazoa > Chordata > Actinopteri > Cichliformes > Cichlidae > Archocentrus > Archocentrus centrarchus. The sequence goes on from NC_044348.1 coordinate 32,015,175, forward strand.
CGGAGGCAGCTGACAGGTATCGGCAGGCCAAGCGGAATGCAGCTCGAGCAGTGGCCGAAGCAAGTGTGGGAGGAGTTCGGTGAGGCTATGGAAAAAGACTTTTGGACGGCATCGAAGCGATTCTGGCAAACCGTCAGGCGACTCAGGAGGGGAAAGCAGTGCTTCACTCACACTGTTTATAGTGCGGGGGGGGTGCTGCTGACTTCAACTGAGGCTATAGTCGGACGGTGGAAGGAATACTTCGAGGACCTCCTGAATCCCACTGACACGCCTTCTGTAGTGGAAGCAGAGTCTGGGGACGAGGGAGATGACTTGACCATCACTGGGGGTGAGGTCACTGAGGTAGTTAAACAACTCCTTGGTGGCAGGGCCCCTGGGGTGGACGAGATTCGCCCTGAGTTCCTGAAGGGTCTGGATGTTGTAGGGCTGTCTTGCTTGACACGCCTCTGCAACATCGCGTGGAGATCTGGGGCAGTGCCAATGGATTGGCAGACCGGGGTGGTGGTCCCCATCTTTAAGAAGGGAGACCGGAGGGTGTGCTCCAACTTTCGGGGGATCACACTCCTCAGCCTCCCCGGTAAGGTCTATGCCAGGGTGCTGGAAAGGAGGGTCCGTCCGTTAGTCGAACCTCGGATCCAGGAGGAACAATGCGGTTTTCGACCTGGTTGCAGAATGCTGGACCAGCTCTTTATCCTCTCAAGGATATTCGAGTGTGCGTGGGAGTTTGCCCAACCAGTCTACATGTGCTTTGTGGACTTGGAGAAGGCATTCGACCGCGTCCCTCGGGGTGTCCTTTGGGAGGTCCTGCGGGAGTATGGGGTGTCTGGCCCGTTGTTGCGGGCCATTCAGTCTTTGTACAACCGCAGTGAGAGCTTGGTCCGTATAGCCGGTAATAAGTCGGATTCGTTTCCTGTGGGTGTTGGACTCCGTCAGGGCTGCCCTTTGTCACCGATTCTGTTCATAATTTTTATGGACAGAATTTCTAGGCCTAGCCAGGTGGCGGAAGGCTTCTTCCTCGGTGGCCTCAGAGTCTCATCTCTGCTTTTTGCGGATGATGCGGTTCTGTTGGCTTCATCAGGGGGTGGCCTACAGCTCGCAGTGGAATGGTTCGCAGCCGAGTGTGAAGCGGCCGGTATGAGAATCAGCACCTCTAAGTCTGAGGCCATGGTCCTCAGCCGGAAAAAGGTGGAGTGCTCTCTCCGGCTCAGGAACGAGTTCTTACCCCATGTGGAGGAGTTCAAGTATCTCGGGGTCTTGTTCACGAGTGATGGGAGAAGGGAGCAGGAGATCGACAGACGGATCGGGGCTGCCTCTGCAGTGATGCGGACGCTGCACCGGTCTGTCGTGGTGAAGAGAGAGCTTAGTGTAAAAGCGAAGCTCTCGATTTACTGGTCGATCTACGTTCCTACCCTCACCTATGGCCACGAGCTTTGGGTAGTGACCGAAAGAATAAGATCGCGAATACAAGCGGCAGAAATGAGTTTCCTTCGAAGGGTGGCTGGCCTCTCCCTTAGAGATAAGGTGAGGAGTGCGGCCATCCGGGATGGGCTCAGAGTAGAGCCGCTGCTCCTCCACATCGAAAGGAGCCAGTTGAGGTGGCTCGGGCATCTGATTAGGATGCCTCCTGGCCGCCTCTTAGGTAAGGTGTTCCGGGCATGTCCCACCAGGAAGAGGCCCCGTGGTAGACCCAGGACACGCTGGAGGGATTATATCTCTCGGCTGGCCTGGGAACGCCTTGGGGTCCCTCTGGATGAGCTGGAGGAGGTGGCTGGGGAGAGGGAAGCCTGGGCTTCTTTGCTTAGGCTCCTGCCCCCGCGACCCGGCCCCGGATAAGCGGAAGAGAATGGATGGATGGATGGATGGTTATATACAGGATCCTAAACACTGACCCCATGGATCGACTATCTGGATACAGAAATACTATATGATAGTCTTCAAGTGCCATTGAGGTGTTTTTTAAAAACGCTGTAGTGTACTCATTTATTAAAACTGTAGCGTGCCTCCGCACTTCTTCATCTGTGCAGAAGCAGAACATTTGACCCATTTATTGCACAGTATTTTATCTGTGTGGTTTTTTTACCTCCTCTAACAGCTTTTCATTTTGTCATATAATGAACCACTGAATTGTGCAGTTTGTGATATCATCAATAAGATTATAATGTTCTTCTTTCATTAGTTTTATTCTACTGGGGAAATACATTTGGCTAAGTTTTATGCAGCATTATTAACATTTTTTTCTGATTTCACAGAACAACTCGCGGTTTCTTTGTCACTATTTTGATGAATTTGATAAGTATGGTAAGTGCATATCAGTTTTGTTGGTTACTGCAAGATGAACAGCACAGTAATGAGATTACAAATTGCCTAATGTTTATCTATTTTTTCATTCACTGATAAGTTGGGGAACCTTTAACGATTATGTGTTGCGCTTAATTTTTTCCCTCATATTCATCTTACAACCATCATGTTTTAAAACTGCATCAGCTTGATGTAAGTAAATTATTGTTGAAATCTTTGTATACTGTATGAATTAAGACATGCAGTATAATACAGACAGTGCAACATTCTACGTTGCTGCAGAGACGTGCACAGCTGCATTGTGGTGCAGTGGCTGTCATCTCAAACCTGCAGGTCGGCTGAGCCTTCCTGTTTGACGCCTGCATGTTTGTGTGGGTTTATTTGCTTGTGCTCTTCCTTCTTCCTGCATTCTTTTTTGTCTGTAGGTGTGGATGTGAGAGGGTGTGGGTTTTCCTCTGTGTTAGGCCTGTGATGGACTGACCGCCTGTCCCAGGCGGTGTACTCTGCCTCTTGCCTTTTGAAATTTTTGCATAGGCTGCAGTCCCCTGTGAGCCTAAGTGAAGTTAAGAGAGCATAATTGAAAATGTGTGCATGGATGGATAGATTATTAGAAATATGAAATTGCCCATTTATGAAGAATAATGTTTTATATTTTTTTCAGATTCGCCCTGGAAAACTGATGGATGTAAGACTCACAACATAAACCAATCAAATGAACAGGACATTGAGTGTTACTGTGACCATGCAACACCCTTTGCTGTTCTTCTGGTAAGTTCTCCCTGAGGAACTTGTTTTTAGCAGCTTTCAGTTATAAGAAAATAAATTTCATTGTAGCAATCTTCAAATTATCTTTATTCAGTATTGGTATACCCTACTGCTTAAGCTTCTCACTTGTTTCTAGATGTGGTTGAAAGTAAGACGAGCAATTTTCTTCCCTTCTGCAGATCCGAGATCAAATCTCAGCAGCACACTGGAAAATACTGTCATACATCAGTTACATAGGCTGTGGCCTATCAGCTTTCTTTACTGCTGTGTCACTCATCATATATGTTTTTGGTCGGTAGGTATCACAAAAGCAAAAAACATCCATCCATCCATCCATCCATCCATCCATCCATCCATCCATCCATCCATCCATCCATCCATCCATCCATCCATCCATCCATCCATCCATCCATCCATCCATTCTCTTCCGCTTATCTGGGGCTGGGTTTTGGGGGCAGGAGCCTAAGCGGAGAAGCCCAGGCTTCCCTCTCCCCAGCCACCTCCTCCAGCTCATGTAGAGGGACCCCAAGGCGTTCCCAGGTCAGGCGAGAGATATAATCTCCCCAGCGTGTCCTGGGTCTACCACGGGGCCTCCTCCCGGTGGGACATGCCTAGAATACCTCACCCAAGAGGCGGCCAGGAGGCATCCTAATCAGCCACCTCAACTGGCTCCTTTCGATGTGGAGGAGCAGCGGCTCTACTCTGAGACCCTCCTGGATGGCCGCACTCCTCACCCTATCTCTTAAAGCAAAAAACACTGAGCTTTAAATAATAACTAAAAACCAAAATTTTTAAAATCATGAATATTAATGGTATAACTCCACTATTGTTGGCAGCAATTGCTGCAGAATCTCCAAGAAGTTATGGTGGAGTGTTTTTGGTTTTCCTTTTTCTGCCATTCCTGCCACTTGGACAGTGGAAAACCTATTGTAGAAATCTATATTATGTTTCATGTTAACTGTCTCATCTGTGAAATTGTCATATGTGTCTGTGTTTTTCTTTGTCTCCTCCTCAGTAACCACAAATTGGACTACTCCTTGTCTATTCACGTATCCCTGAGCGGGGCCTTGTTTCTGCTCAATTCAGTCTTCCTGCTGACCGAATGGGGGGCCACACTGGAGCCAGAGTGGGTGTGCGTGTGTGTTGCAGCATTCATGCATTACTCCTTGCTGTGCTGTTTCACCTGGATGGCCATAGAAGCACTTCACCTCTATCTGCTGCTCATAAAGGTTTTCAACACCTACTACAAACACTACCTGCTGAAACTTTCACTTGCTGGATGGGGTGAGTGTTGCAATATCATCAACTGTATTTAGTACATGAAAAAAGAGGAATCTGTTTATGAGGAAACCTGTGTGTCTGTTACACAGTAACATACTGAACCAGAGGTTACACAGCTACAGTACCAGAGCTTCATATCATATCTGTTAGAAATATCTGACAATGATGCCACATTGTAATAAATGAAGCCTTTCATGTGCTTCTTGGGTAATATCTTGGACATTAATTAACTTGGTGTTTGTGTGTGCGTGTGTGTGCGTGCGTGTGTGTGCATGCATATGTGTGTGTGTGTGTGTGTGTGTGTGTTAGGGATTCCTGGTGTAATTGTGGCAGTCTCTTTAGGAGTGATGGATTACAAACAGTTTTATGGAGTTACCCAGATGACCATGGCTGACAGTAACCAAACCAGCTCCATGTAAGTGAATGAGCTGTTTTTGGACAGTCTGTAAATTTGCATCTGTCTTAGCAATGTGAATCCAAAGACACGAGTGTGTTTGCATTATCAGTTTGTCTGCTGTACAGTGTGTCAGCTGTTTTGTTGTGCTGTTTAAGAACACACTTCCCTTTTTTCAATTAGAGAAAACAAAGTCTAAACTGAGTTTTGTGCAGTTTGTCCTTTCTCAGAGGATATGTCCTGAGGGTTGAAGACATTTTGGGGAGTCTGTACACTACAATTTTCAATGTCACACTCCAGGCATATTTAAAAAGCCCACTCAACTTTATTTTGCTTGGAAGCAGGATAGCAAACCCAACGGCTTTTACAGCAGTTTCGCTAATAAACTGACAGCTTTGCTGCTTACATCTCAAACATGGTGGGAAAAATGTTTACTAGAGGAAGTTTCTGGATATTAAAGTAAGATCTATCTCACACAGAAGTAATTAAAAATGAAAATGCATTGAACGATTACTGTTGAAACCACAAAGTATCAAAAACTGTTTGATATCATTATGAGAATTATCCTGCTTCTGTTCTTTGTATGATGGACTGTAGGGAGCCTGTACCCCCACAGATTGTGAAACTGTACTCTGACAGCTCTCTGCTGTCTTACAGCTGCTGGATCACAGACGACACCTTCTTCTACTCCTTGAACCTGGTATATTTCACCCTTGTTTTTATCTTCAACTCTGGCATTCTGATGGCGGTGGCCTCCAGGATCTGTAAGATGAAACAAGTGCTAAAGCCTAACTCAAAGCTGGGAGCTGAGACTAAGGGAAAGTCGTGGGGGGACCGAGAGAAGTTCAGCGCGTCCTGTAGGAATGGCTTCACCCTGCTGGGTCTTACCTGCCTGACGGGGACCACCTGGGGCCTCGCCTTCCTGAGCTCTGGATATGTCAACTACCCCATCCTCTACCTTTTCTGCATCCTCAACACCACACACGGTCAGCTGTGTGTTTAGTCTTTTGCTTTGTTTTAGTAGTTTGAGTACTTTATCTATGATATGTTCATTTGTTCTCCTGTGTTTTCTTTTGAAAGGTTTCTTTATCTTCCTGTGGATTTGTCTGACGGTGAAGAAGCAGAAGAAGAGGGCGATGGAGGACAGAACGTCTTCAGCTCCTGTGAGAACTTCAGGAGTCAAATTTGAATAGGCTTCATTTTTTTCTGTTGTTTCTACTTTACATCTAATCTCCTGTTAAATCAGATATAAAAACACACTGATACTTTGATTTATTTCCTTTCCATACTGTCCATATTATATAATGACACATTGTGCTGTTTATGAATTTCTGAATAAAGTTTGGTTAAGTGTTGAATTATCATTTCTTCAAATTTTAATTTATTATCAAACACATTTGTCCATCCCTCCAGGTTAATGTGAGTTTAGCTGGTTTAGGTGTGAATGAGTTAGCCTGTGTGACACGTGGGATAGCCTCCAGCTCCCTGCAACCTTGGGTGGAGGTATGGATCAATAAAAAACTAAAGAAAGAAATGCAAGAAAGTGATCATAAATAATAAATTGTAAAAAAAAGAATAGGTAAATAATTTAAAAAACAAAACCTAATCCACAAGCTTTGTAAATATTTTATTACAAATAAAGCTTTTATATACAATATTGAAATTCAAAATATAGCAAAGTATTAGTACATTAAAGCTGTACTTAAATACTTTAGTTACATTCTACCATATATACAATCTTTACTCTGATTCAGAGGCCACTGGGCTCTGGACACCACTGTCACCTCCCTTTTTATAATGGCAAGTAGCTGATTTATTCAGAATTCAACAAGTTATATGATAAACAACTTATTCAACTGTGAATTATGCAAAAGCTCCTCTAGTTCATTCAGAGAGATCTGAAAATGAGAGAAATGAGTGGGTGTAAACCCTGCTGTCCGGTTTTTAGAGCAGTTAATGAAGCATTTAATCAAGGCTTGACGCAGAGGTTTGCATCTGTGTTGGGTTTTCTGTTTGTAATGGAGGTAACCTTTTATTACTTTGAAAACATCTGATACTTCTTTAAATCCTTATTTCTAGTTTATCTTTCTAAGAGGTCTCTCAGGTTTTTAGGATTGCTTTTAAAACACATTTAAGTTCCTTCAATAATTTGAGCATCTCTTTATGAATACTTTCTTTCCTGCCATTACTTCAAATATTAAAGTCACAAATCCCTCTTCATGCGGTGCTAATATGTGGCAGTCACTGCAGCAGTGAAGAGGGATTTTAAAAATAGATAAATCATTCATGGGCAGCACAGTGGTGTGGTGATTAGGGCTGTTGCCTCAAAGCAATAAAGTCTTGGTTTGAGTCCACCTCAGCCTGGGGCCTTTCTCCACACACTCTGTGGAAACTGTGTTCTCCCTGTGTGTGTGTCAGGGTTATTAACGAAATAACGAAAACTGAAATTGAAAAAACATTGTCGTTAACTGAAATAAATAAAAACCATAATTAAAAGGAAAAAACGACAACTAATTAAAACTGAATTGTGAGTTTACAAAACTAACTAAAACTAACTGAAATTATCGATAAACTGACTTTCATTTACTTGTTTTTTTTTTTTTAAGCCTTGTGGATTGACATGAAATCATTTTTTCCGCTCTCCGAGTTTAAGCTGGGAGCGCCACAGGACAACTGTGAGAGTGCGCATGTGCTGGTCCGCAAAGTAATGGCTGCGGTCTGCAGAGAAAGCGGCAGAGTCCCGTATGGAGGTTCTTTGAGTACAAACACCTGCACACGACCACAAGGTAATTAACACACACAATCCAGCTACACAAGCATAAATGCGGAGATGAGGTCGGCAACTTCCGTAGGTTGTGTACAGAGGCCACAAAGACCCTGCAAGTTTAATTAGCAGCATCTAACCAAGCTAGCTCCAAAACAGAAGCAGCATCAGGTGGTGAGAACATCAGGATGCAGCTGGATTTGAGCTTTGACTCCTTCAAAGAGTTTGTTTTTGTCAAACACCACATGTAGGTGTTGTTAATCTGCTGCACTGATGCTGAAGTTTATTGTGGAGTTTATTGTAGAATTTATTGAGTTTGGGAGTTCATGTTTTTCTTTGTTTCTCCCTGCTGATGTTCATGTGTGTCCTTAATATTACACAAATTTAGCATGTCTTGTGAACAGTTGGTTGTTGAATATATTTCTTTAAATGGTATCTTTTTGTCATTACACAATAGTCACTTTTGCGCCTTGAATCTTGCACCTGATTAGGTATGAAAATACTAAAACTAATACTGAAACTAACTAAAACTAATTAAAACTTTGCATGAAACCAAAAATAAAAACTAATAAAAACGAGAAAAACCACTCTGAAAACTAATTAAAACTAACTGAATTAGAGAAAAAAAGTAAAAACTAACTAAAACTAAACTATAATGTAAAATCCAAAACTATTATAACCCTGGTGTGTGTGGGTTTCCTCCCACAGCCCAAAGACATGCAGCTACGGCGGTTAGATTACGTGGTGATTCTAAATTACCAATAGGTGTAGATGTGAGTGTGACCACGACTCTGAAATGGATCAGTCGAAGAAAATGGATGGCTGGAGAAATCATTAATTACTGATTTGAACAGTAATACATGAATTATTCTGGTTTTAAAGTAAATATATTGTGTAAAGATAACTGGGTCAGTAAGAACAGAGGTACTACTGTGGTCCAGTTGCGTTCAAACATTTGCATTTGATTTTCATGTGTGCAACCTATAAAAAAATACTGTGGTGCAAGCTCCAGTTTCACTTCCTCAGCAGCCTGTCAGTCTCAGTACTTCTTGACAATCATGACTTGACTTTTTGTTTTCTATTGCGTATGTCGGAAAACCATACGTATTGGAAATGTCTTCCTCTAGACGTCATCTCATGTTCGCCTTTCACTTACAGCAAAATATTTTGTTTCTATTTTGTTAGTTTGTTTCTGTGCGATAAATCTTCAAAATACAGTAAAGTATGTGAATGTCTCCGCAGACTGAGTCATGAAATGATCTTTTCTACGCAGCGTATCAGTCTGTTTTCTCAGTGAGGTTTTCTGAGAACTCAGAGCTGCAGTTTCAAAGTGTTTTCTTTACGCTACCTTCGACATAACTGGTGTGAGTCACTTCCTTTCCTCAGCATTAACCACAGGTCTGTCAAACAACATGTGATATATGTAGATGTGAAACTCACAGTTCACCTCATTCGCCAACCTCAGCCAGACAGAACAAAACCCTGTGAACTTCTCACAGCATTTGTGTGATTGTGGATTACTGAGACACGATGTGGGTCACTCTTTTTCTCATCACGATCATCTGTTTCTCTGCGTCCGGAGCTGGTGAGTAAACTTACTGTGTCACTGTAAAGGAATATGTTTATGAGGTGAATAACACACTAAGCTCATGGATCCATGAGAAACTAAAATCACTCCAGCTGATCTGCTACAACACAGAAACCTGCAGTTACACACTGATCAAATGGCTCCTGGTGTGTCTCTTGAGTTAGACATCACTTTGATGTTTTAACAGCTTCCAATGTCATTTAAATTTATTAGCTATGCTAATTTTTAACCTTCAATTTGACAGATTTCTGTGAAAGCGTTCTCAGGGAGTGTGTACAAACTGGAGCCTCATGGACACGGTAATTCAACTGATTCTTATTTCATGTTCCTGTTTTTTAAAACTCTTATCATTCCCCTGCATGAGTTACGTGCTGTTGGTGAAAGCTAGTCTGGCATGCCTGGTGGAACCTGTTCATGCATTCACTCGGGAAAATTTAAGTTACTGCTGATTAAAATGTTTTCATCGCTACTGCTTTTGAGTGTTTTCGAAAAGTACTTACAGTGTTAGTGTTCAGCGCTTTTCTACAAGCTGCTGGCGTCTCCGGCAGGACTGGACGCTGAAGTTCGAAAGGGTGGCTGAAATCACAGGACTGTCCACTAGGAGAACACAGTCTGACATTTTAGCGTAACCATAATTTTGTAGTATTGTAAAGTATTTTATAAGTATTTAAACTGTTGTTTTTTTTACACTTTGTAAGTACTTCATGATGTATCTAGAAACATTATTTGGATGAATATTATAAAGTTTTAGCAGACATGAATATATTTTGGTTTAGGTAGCTCATACATAGGCAGATGTGGAGGCGACATAAATCACAAGACTGATTCCTGTGAACGTCGTGTTTCTCTTACTGTTGATGCTTGTTTTTACTGTCAGCTCTACTTTTTTCTCTTTCTTGTCACTTCTGCTACAGTAGCTGCTTGATTAGCTTTAGGCACCAAAAAGTACTCTGCTAGGGTTGTGAACAGATTGTGGACTTGGTTAAAATACCACAACTTAGTTATACATTACAGTATCAACTGCAAAGACACCGAGGTCTGTGACACAGCAGCAGATTTGAGTAAATGCCAGAGGCTGTCGTGCTGTGAAAGAGAACAGGCTCATATTATAGTATGTAAGAGGTCTTCAGAATGTAATTGTTGTCGCTATAAACCTGTACAAAATTATATATAAAATAGTTAGTTTTATGACACAAATTAAAGCCGTGAACATTGTTGGTGTAAAATGTGTTTATTGAATTTCATGTAATGTTTACATTTATTAGTGATGGTCAGGTTTAGGAAAGCGAGTTTAGTTGGTGGTTCAGGTTAAAATAAACCCGTTTATATGAAAACTGACCTCTAAGCAAATGTGACACTGATGAAGTTTCCATGTGTGACAAGTTTTTACGACCAGTGATTCAAAGGACACTTTGCTGCGTTCTGAGATGGCAACAGTTTTGTAACACTGGGAATATGGGAATTATTGCTAATTGATTTTCAGTGATCGGTGTTATTGTGTGTAATCTTGAAAGCATTAAGGGTGTTGTTTGCACTCCCCAAAATAATCAATACAGTGTGTGATTATAATTAGGAAGTTCCTCTAATCACAAAATGGATGGATGGTTCACTGCTATTCAATTTTTTCTATTCATTTGAGGGTTTTTTTTGACCAACATATAATTTTGGGCTACAATATGGATTTATTCAGAATAATGAGATATGCAGAAGATATGAAATTCTGTTCTGTGAACAGATGAAATCATCACATTAAACAGCAGTACCCATTGTGAAAGAATCCATATCTCTTATTACTGTATGTTTACATTTCTGAATGTTAAATATCTGTTGGTAGTTGTTACGAGGACAGAATTGCAACCTGTAGACCGAAAGGTCGCTCCATGCCGGGCCTCAAACATCTGACAGTAGACTCGCTTCAAGAGGTGAGCTGCTTTTGAGCTGAAGTGCTTTTTAGAACTGAAATCAGCTGTAATAACTGTGTTTTCTTTGAACTTCTGTTATTAAAAAAATTAATTGTTTTTGTGTGCTTTTTTAGGCTAATGTGAGCCCCACATTTCAACACAGGGTTCACATCCCGTCCTCAGCTCTGCAGAGAAGCAGAGGAAATGTGTCAGAGGTCCTGGTGGTGGCCTCTGTGATTAACAGCACTTATTTTAAGGTCAGTAACTCTGAAGGTGCAACAGAACGAGAACCTTCATCGTGTCACATACGAGAAGGTGGCACTGCTCCTAATGCTGATGTGCATCGCTTTCCATGAACAGAACCTGCTCACTGTCAGTTGTGGTTGGTTTTGTGGTTGGTGTCAGACTGAGTTTTAGTAAGAGCCATACTGAGAAATTTTTGCTCTAATTTAATCAAAAGTATTTGATTCATGTTGCTTTTTATTACATAAAAACCTCAAAGAGTCTGCAAAAAAAGATGTATTAGACTTTCTAACATTTATTCCAGCAAAGTAAGCACGCAGGTGTGCAGACTACAGCAACAAGCAACATTTACAAAAAAAAAAAGTCTTTTATCAGGTTTAAAAGCTAATTTTATTCAAATTATTCCCAACCGAACATAAATGTCATGTGTCCTCTTTATTTCAGCTCAGTCCTCCCCGAAGAAGCCGTCTGGGACAGTTTCACCGCAGAGAAGGCGTCGTGTTCAGGGGCTCGGTCCTGTCAGTGCGGGCAGGAAACGTTACACTCATAGACCTCCCACAACCCATCAAGTTAATCTTCTCACACGATAAAGAGGTAAAAAGACATGAAAAAGGTTGTACGAGCATCTTACTTAGAAAATGTAATAACCTGTTTTCGTCTTATTTTCATTAATTTTTTTTTCCCAGGTGGAAAATGGAACCTGTGTATTTTGGCAGGAATCAGGGACGAAGGATGGAACAGGTACTACTACAGATAACTTCCAGTACAGCTATTCAGATAGATAGATATATAGATAGATAGATGTTTACTGTTTTTTTACTATTCTAATTTTCTGTATTAGGTTATTGGAGTGTTGAAGGTTGTGAAACCACAAAAACAGCAGAGGAATTCATTTGCAGCTGCAACCATCTGAGCTTCTTTGCCGTGCTTGTGGTAAGGCCTCTTCCTACAGCAACTGTTACTAAGGAAAGCATTTGGATGGTGAAGAGCAGAAATGTCAGCAATACATTCAAATATGAGCTAAGATTACACAAAGACGGGATAAAAGATAGACAGACATGATGTCACACCTCAGTTTTGGACTGTGTTACAGTTTTATGAGATCATCTGTTTTTATCTTCAAGAATCCAAAAATATCAGTGAAAAAATCTGATGCTGAGAAGCTGAGCTACATCACTTACGCTGGCTCAGGACTCTCAGCCCTCTTCACATTCATCAGCTTGATCATCTACATTTGTCTACAGTAAGTAAACATCAGACTGCTCACAATCAGAAAACTTGATATTTTACAGTTCCCAACTGTGATAATAACTGAATAAGAAATTGAAGTAAACAAACACTTTGCGAGTAACGATAAAGAAAGCAGAGTCTAACATCTGTATGAGTTGATGCAGGAAAATAAGAGGTGAAAACACAAGAACAAGCTAAGCTCTTCATATTATTGATTAACAGGTTGCCTTATCTGGCCACTGATTTTTGAAGCTGCTGTGAGGCCACCACAACTGGTTGACCAGCATGAGAGATCCTTTTGTTATTATAAGAATTAGAATTAGAGGCCTTTAGTTATCATATAATGTGTAACAGAGTGGGTACACCTTCAAACAGTCCTTGATTTGTGAGACCTGTCAGAGGGCCAGAGGTCAAACAGGTGTCTTTGAAAGTGTGTAAGGTCACCAGCAGGTTTTGACCTAGTCTGTACTTCCTGGGACCTCTGAGGAAGTGAAGTCACTGCTGTGTTTTTTAGGCAACCACTGAGGTGTTAGCAGTCCCGGACAGGTCAGCAGAGATGAAGGTACCCAGGAATTTGTAGGTTGGGATCTTCTCCACAGAGTTGGAGTAAGGTACACACTGTTCAGGTTAGAGGCACTGAGGGAGGGCACGCACAGAGATTTATAAGCCTCGCTAACTGAACTACAGCACAGACCACTTGTTGTACTCTCTAGTGCAGTGATGTAGGTTACACAGTGTTCATATGTTCCCAGAGTCTCGATTGAGTCAAATTATTAAAATCTCCAATTTAAGTGCTTCTGGGTCCTGTTTGTGCGTTAGGTCAGTGATCAGCTGAGGATCAGCTGACTGGTTGTGGGTGGATATTGCACCTGTGTAAAAACCTTTGTGGAAATTTATGAGGCAAGTAGAAGGGAGGAAGTGAGTCTGTCATCACTTCCAGGTCAGCAGTACATATCTTTTCCCTGATGTTCACAGCATTACTCAACCTTACGCAGTTCCCCTCTTTGGCTTTTTCCAGTAATCTCTTGTGTCCACCTCTTCTTTGAAGTTTTATTGTACGTGCTTACACAGTTTCTTCAGAATACTAGCTGGTATCACGCTGGCTGCTGCAGGGAAAGAAGAAACTCAGCTGAGAGTAACTCTCCCATGTGTATCCACACCATACCCAGGGGAAAGCCCAGTATCAGTGTTACATAAAATAAGATAATGTGCTGTCATCAAGAAAATCACAGAACATAGTTAAATAATGTAAAATATCTCTGGCTGAGCAGAGGTGACATGCTTCTACTTTTAACTGAAGTCATGTGTTGATACAAAGTGCATTATTATTGGATTTATTTAATCTGTGTTTTAATTTATTTATAAAGGCAAACCCTGGAACATATTCATATACAGAATGAAGTCATCTTGTGAAAAATCAGACAGATCTAATAAATAAAATCAGTTTGGAACACAAAACCAGCTTGTCAAAATTGAGCATCTTACTTGTGAAAGTGTGGAACCCCACGTTCACTGGTTAAAAAAACAAACAAACAAAAAAAAAACTGTTCAATAAATTAATGAAAAACACCCAAAGTTCAACAGTGATCAGTCTGCCTGCCTGTGACTGCTGTCTGATGGGAGAGAGCTCCTCAGTCTGGTTTGCAGCAAAAACCAGCACTGCGCTAAGCTAGCAAATTTCTAAAAACAAATAAAGTGAATAATGTGAATACAGGTGATTCAGCAAAGGGTGTGCTCTAGATAAAGTAGGTGAAGATTACACTGAAATATGTTGTTATCCAGATAAATCGAGCTACACAGATTAAACAGCTAACAGACAGCAAACCACCACTGTGCTCCGAAACAGGAACAGGAGAGCCAACACCAAATAGTAAATAGAAAGGTGCATTAATACACAGGTACCTCCAGCCTTCGTTACACTTAGACTGGATGCTTTATGTTTATCTGCTCTGTTATCGTGGAGGTCTTACCATCAAGGGGACAAACAGATTTTGAGAATGAAATGTCTAAAAATACCAGATGATGTCCAGTATCTGCAAAGATGGCACTAAGAGAATAATTCTGTGTCTCTTTAGTCGATGGCGGCCCGAGAAGGTTGTAGGTCTGCACATGCAGCTGACAGGGGCGATGTTGTGTCTCCACGTCGCCTTCCTGCTGTCCAGTCTCCTGGTCCAACGGCTGAAGGAGGACAGCTCATTTTGCCTGGTTCTGGGTCTCTTTTTACACTGGTCCCTGCTGGCCACCCTGACCTGGACTGCTCTGGAGGGGTTCCACCTCTACCTTCTGCTTGTCCGGGTCTTCAACATCTATGTGAGGAGATACCTGCTCAAACTCAGCCTGGTTGGATGGGGTGAGTAGACACTGCTGCTGTAAAACACTGTCACAAAGCTTTAAATGACAATGACCTGCATTAAGTCATATTACTGGGTTTAAGGTCACGCACAATCAGTGTATTTACATAAAACACATTTCAGCACAACAGACACTCACCACGGTAACACACAACAACAATCATTTGAAGTTTAAAAAATAAACAAAACATAAAACGATGCTTTTTGAAAATGGGGGCACTCGCACACTTTTCCGCGCACGGGCTAATAGATAAACAACAATCACCACGGCAGATTCAGCAGTGCTTCTTACGCTGCTCAGTCCTTTGAACTTAGCCTTTCTTCAACAAAATGTACATTTGCTATACCATCATGTGGATTAGCGGAGATGCATTTCAATCATGTGTCATGTTTTTGCAGTTTTATGATCTAGTGTTGTGTGCAGCAGCAATCCAACCTCAGTTCACACAAAGGTTCTCACATTGGCCATTTTGTAAATAATGAACAGAGTCCCACTGAGTCCCCCTATGCATGTGCGTGCTCCATAAACAAGCTTTGCAAAAAAAAAAACCCACACACCACCAACTTGTGGTCTGGCAATGGGAACGACATTGTTTTCGTTCCTGAAACATGTCCGTGTAAAAAGGAGGTCGAAACACATCAAAACAACACCATTTCCACTGGAGACATTGTCGTGTAAACAGTCTGGTGCTCAGAATTAACAAGTCTGATAGAAACTCAGGGGCAAGCCCATCGTTTAAGGCAGCCAGTTAAACAGAGAGAGGTGAAAGGTCGGGACTCGAGCAGCAGTATTAGAACCAGTTACAGCGATCATACTGCCTCACCCCATCACAGAACGATGATTAAGCTGAGATCAAATCAGCCTTCTCTGTTTTCAGGTGTTCCTACACTGGTTGCAGCGATTTGTGGGATTTCAGGTGTTTATGGCAAATACACTCTGAAGGATGCCAACAACACTACAACAGCACACATGTAAGAACCTAAGCAGCGAGCCAGGAGATTTAATTTCTCAGCAAATGCATCCTGTTTTACTTTTTTATGTTTTTAATAACGGGCAGATGCTGGATGAGCAGCGATTTCCCACAAAAGCTTCTTCTAACCAGCTACATCACTACCGTGGCCTTCCCTTTCTTGGTGGTGGTGTTTAATGGATGCATGCTGGGGCTGGTGGTGTTTAAGATGTGGAAGATACGAAAGGATGACAGAGACTTTGGCAGCAACAGCGACTGGAAGAGGATAAACAAAGCGAAAAGAAAGAGGCTGTGGAAGGACAGCGTCACAGTGCTGGGCCTCAGCTGTGTGCTGGGGTTACCGTGGGGGTTAGCCAGCACCACCTACATTTCACTCGCTGGGATCTACGTATTCACAATATTCAACTCCCTTCAAGGTTAGTGTGCACGATCCAAATGTAAAGTACACACTGGATCATTTTCTGGATGAACTGACAAAGTTTTTTTCTCTCCTCAGGTGTGTTTGTGTTCCTGTGGTCTGTGGCTTTGACCTGGTCACAGTCTCGAGGTGTAAACAACTCATCGGTCAGAGACTCTTCCTCTCAGAAAATGATGACTACCAGTTTCAACAACTGATATTAGCAGTCGAGACGAAGGCATTATCCATGACCTATATTAGGTTTGGCTTCTGTTGATATGCAGTTCAGTATAACTAACAGTATATAAATGTATATATTTTGATGTTTTGTTTCTTCTTTTATGTGTCAGTGTTGTATATAAATTTTGAAAAAATACAATGGTGATTCTTATGATTTTAGTATTTTCAGAAATGAACAGGCAAAGGTTATCAATAATTTACTGATGAAGCTCTTAATAAAAAAAGCTGTTAATGAGTCGCACATCTGAATTCTTTATACTGCTCATTGGGTAAGTTCCTGTGTATCCATCCCACACACTACAGAATTTACTGTTATTAGCAGGTCATTGCAGATCAGTCAGTCAGTGATACAGCTCCTGGTATTTTCTTCATGCTTGACATTTTTTTTATTGAGTATAGATTGATTGATAAAGACCTGTTAGGTTGGTTTTGATTTTGTTTCATACAGACTAATGATCACCTTTAGCACTGACTACAGCCATATTGGATTATTTTGGTAGGTTTAGGAACCTAAAACTAACACTCAGAGAAACACTCCCTTTCAAATCATTAAGATTGCACACTGAAAATGGACAATTTTAATAAAAAAGTAGAGACAGTTTCTATCCAAGATGAGAGCTCAATGTTCTGCCGCCAATTATAAACTCGAGGAAACGGCCTCTGTTGAGATAATATGATACTCAGAGGTTTTCAAGATGATGGAGCCTGATCATTCAGGACATTTTATGTGAGGAGAAGAATTTTAAAATATATTCTCAATTTAATAAAGAGCCAGTCTTTATTAAATTGATATGGGAGAAATATGCTCTCTTTCTATTCCCTGTTACTGCAATACCAGCAGAATTACACTAAATGCACTGGATCCCGTTTGGCCTTCAGAACTACATTAAATCTCTGTGGCACAGATTCAACAAGGTGCTGGATTTTGGTCCATGTTGACATGATTTTACAGCTGCACGTGTGAAGGCCAGTTGACTCGTCATGTTTGATATCAATCTGAGCTTTGTGTCATGGTGTGCTGGAAGATGGGCACAGTGTGGTCATAAAGGGACAGGCGTGATCAGCAACAGTACTCAGGCAGACCCAGAGTGACCCCCCCACACTGTTACAACAGCACCGCTAGCCTGAACCATTCGTACCAGGCAGGACGGATCCATGTTCTGACACTGTTCTCTGAATATCTCAGCAGAAATCAGGACTCATCAAGGTTTTTTTCCCCTCTGCTGCCCTTTGTGAATCTACTTTTTACACTGATCACCAGGCGGCAGCAATGCCACAAGCGAAAGCTCCCATTTGTTTTTTTTTTTTTTAATTTTGTTTTTTATTTAATAAAATTTTCTTTTTTCGCTCCCTGCTCTGCTTTTTCACCTGGATGGCCATAAATGCAGTTCACCTCTGTCTACTGCTGATAAAGGTGTTTATCTCTACATTGTAAAAATGATAAATGAAGTCTGTCATCTGCTGGTTGCCTCTTGAATATGATCTTTGACATTAATTATCATGTTAAACAGTTTGTGTGTTATTGCATGATTTTCGGGATTCCTGGTGTAACTGTGACCATAAACCTTTCCTTCAGAAAGCATTTGGCGTGTCCATGTGGGCAGCTGCAGATTTGAGTTGAGCTTGAAGGTGTTGATTCTTTCTTGATGAGCACCCTCTGAGTTCACGTCAATGTAAAACTCTCCTCACTGTCCACAGTGATGCTGTTGTTCCAGCAGTTCGTGGCAGGCTTGAGCATTGGTCGTTCCTGAACATCCTAACCAATATCCTCTAATCTGAGTGCTGTCATCAAATCTTTTTTATCCTGGCAAAGAGAAGCTCCTGGTTGTAGTTGACATTGCCCTGGTCATGTCAAGCTAAAAGCCATTACAGAACCTTCAGCCGCACTTGTTAAAAGATGTGAGTGTATGTGTATATTTGAGCCTGTGTGCATTCATTTAGACCCTGTGTGGGTTACAGTCATTAAAGATGGATGCTGTACAATCATTCCAAAATGAACACTTCATAAATCATTAGAAATAATTAAAAGACCAAAATGACCATGACATGTCGATAAACGTCTGACCACAAACCTTTGTCTCCAAACCTGGTTTCATTATCCTGGAATCACCTGGATACTGGAAAACTATCCTGTTTTCATACCTGCTCTGACATGTATTTGTGTCTGCGGTTTAAAGCATGCATCCCTGGGGGAGCCGGCCGAGGAGGAGAAGACTTGATGTGACAGGATTCAGTTTATTTGGACTCTTTGAGTCATAATAATTAAAAAGTCAAGAATCCAGGTCACAGGATTGTTATTCAGGTAAAAACTGTTCTATGAACCTTCTGAGTGAAATATGAGGTTGAAACTGCTGAAGATAAATCAACAAACAGTAGTGAGCATGAGACACAGCAGGATTATTGCGGCTCCTGTTTTTCAAGAATTTCAGAACAAATTATGAAATTTGAATTTTGGAATAGATTCAGATTTAGAAACAAGAACTAAAACAACATCATCTTGTACATTTGGCTGCACCTAATATTAAAAATAGAATGAAACACTTGAGTCATGACCACAAATGTTGCCTTCTGTTAGGCTTCTGTTTCAGCTCCTTAGCAGCTAAATGCAGGTCTGGCACTGTGCCATGTTTGAAAACAAGATTCCTTTTCTGTATGCTGGATTTAACAGATTTAGTCACCCATGATTTATTGTTTGGGTAGTTTTTAACTCCGTTAGAAGAAATTATCATTTCTCTGCAAAAGGCTGCACAGTTATGACACGCCTGTATGAGCACAGATTCTTCCATCCAGTTATTATGGTTAGCTTCGGGCCTCAGAAAGGGTGCTTCGAGAGTACGGGTCATTTGGCTCGCTGTTACAGGTTATCTGCTTCTTGCAGCTGCAGACAAACACCACATCCCGTGATCTAGATTCATTCAAAGATTTGGATTTTTATTTTTCCTGTACTGCCTTCTTTAGAAAAATAATGTGTTGCAGGTTCAGGGTTCACTTCCTCCATAAGTCAGAGGTCTGAGTACTTCTTGGTCATTATGACCTAACTTCTTCTAATCTGTTGCGTTTTTGAACAACAGTAGTATTTGGGGACTTCCTCTTTCTTCCAAGCATCATCTAATGTTAGTAATTCAGTTACAGCAAATGATTCATATTTGTTTCTGTGTGATTGTTATTTAAATAGTTTTAAAAAATCTGCATAAATGATCAAAACTGGCTTTAGACCAGTTATAGCTCTGAAGCCTGGTCTGGTTAACGGTCGTGGCAGATTTGTGATTGTCTGCTACTTTTGTACACATTGTGGCAGTTTTTGTTCTCAGTGACATCTTCTTTGGAAATTAAAAACAGCAGCTTCAAATTACTCAGTCATTCTGATACTTTTGACCAAACAGTCTGTCACTCACTTCCTCCTCTGAGCTGCCAACCACAGCTCTACTAATAATGCATGAAACTCTCAGCTCACTTCAAGCAGGCAGAGCAGCACAACAAATGGCTCTCTAACAGACTTTGTGTATTTGTGGATTAGTGAGACACGATGTGGATCAGACTTTTTATCATCACAATCATCAGTTTTTCTGCATCCCAAGCTGGTGGTGAGTACATTTGCAGTGCCACTGCTGCTGCAGTGTTGTGTGAGTGTGAGGTGAATAATGCTGTTTCTATCTCAAGGTCGTGGCTCTGCAAAACAACACATAAATAAAGTCACTGATGCTCCTCTGCTACCAGGTGGTATGGACTCTAAGTCAGCTAGTTGTGCAACAGAAAAACCTCTGAGTGAGTGCTGACCAAACAGATGTAACACAACATTTTGCCTCTGAAATTAAACTGAAACAAAACTGGAAGCTGATAAAATATTAAAGTCTATTAACTGTGTTATTTTTGATCTTTCCACCTGCTGTTTGTTCCACTTTGACAGAGTGTGAGAACATCCTCTCTGCCTGCAGACAACATGATCTCCCATGGACACGGTAACTTAAATAGTGGATGCCAAACACTCCTGTTTTGGAGTTGTATTGTTCTGCTACATGATTTACACAATAAATAGTGTTTATACAATGAAACATTATAACCTAAATTAAGATTCAAATGTGTTTGTATCTAGACTGTCATCATTTCACTGTTTTCACATGGCTTCATCAGCTAAAGACTACTGATGCCTTTCAAAATCATAAATGACTCAATCAGCGCCTTTTTCTGACAGTTAACCGTGCCATTTATGGTCAATGGATGGCTCGTTTTGTTTTGTTTTTTTTAAGGCAGAAGTAACCTTTTACAGAAGTAAGGGTGGAGCGGAAATTACAAGTTAGTGCTAGCAAGCTTGGTTAGCAACTGTGTTCACAAAATGTATGGGTGCAATGCAGAGACATACATGTCGGCTGATTAGTGATAGCTAATTAGTAAAGTACTGAAAAATATAATAAAATCTCACTCGCAGACATGAACTTATTGGATGGACTTTATTAGCTGAAAAGCAATACTGTCAGAGAAATGCTCAAAAAGGCAACAACAGCACACCCGGTGGAGAGGTCCAGTCCAGTTCATTTTTCAGCACACTGAATACTTATATGTAAATGGACTAGTTCTTATATAGTATTTTTCTACTCTTATTGAGCACTCAAAGTGCTTATAGAACTCGTTTGCATTCACCCATTCATACAGGCACTGCCATATGAAACTAAGCTTCTACTGTCTAACATTCACAAACATTCATACTCCAACACTTGCATGGGAGAGCAACTTGGGGTTCAGTATCTTGCCCAAGGATACTTTGGCATGCAGCCCGGAGCAGCCAGGAATCAAACCGCCAATCTTCCGATTAGTAGGTGACCTGCTCTACCTCCTGAGCCACAGCCACAGTTTGAATCTTCTGCCTTTAACACCAGCTTTCCTTTTTGTGTTGCATCCTGTGCTGGCAGGTGTTATGAGGAAAAAACTGCAACCTGTGAACTCAGAAGCCGTTTGTCTGGCTTCAGTCGGCGGCACGTGAACGCATCACAAGAGGTGAGAACATTTTGGGTGGTGAGTTGGTTTTTACACCTAAAAAAAATTAATTCGTAAAGTAAGTTTGTTATTATATTTCATGAAATAGCTGAACAATAAAAAATCAACCTCACCAAAGGTAACATTTATTAATTTTTAGTTATTAACTGTGTTGAACATGTTTTCAGTGACATACTGTAGAGGACTTATGAGTTCCAATCTTTTGCATGCTTTTGTTTGTGCTTTTCAGGTTGAAATGAATCCTACACATCAGCACAGGGCTCACATCCCATCCTCGGCTCTCCAACGAGCTGTGTCCACAGTGGAGGTACAAGTGGTGGCCTCCGTGATCAGCAGCACTTATTTTAAGGTCAGCGAGGATTTAATCATAACATACCCTCACAATGAAGTAACCCTGCTGCTCACAGTCAGCAGTTATTTCATGAAAATTGTTCCCAGATCTCAGCCAGTCTGCAAAAAATCTTATTATCCTCTTTAATGCTTTTCATTATATTGAATATTGAATTCTAATGTCAGCTCTACAAGACACACAATAAACACCCAATTCACCAAATCGTTTTCACAAGTCTGCAGATGACATATTTGTCCTCAGAGTCCCACCTCAGTTTGAACCTTCTGCCTTTAACGTCAGCTTTCCTTTTTGTGCGCCTTGCATCCGATCATGCAGGTGATGTTGAGGTGTGTCTGTTTCATTTGGCGTGTGCACAGAGTGTATGCGGACTCCCCCTCAACGTTATTGTCACGTGTCGCCCTCATTGCAGCTGAGTCCTCCCCCGAAAAATAGGCTAAAACAAATCCACCGCAGAGAAGGCAGCGTGCTTGGGGAGTTGGTCCTGGCAGTGAAGGCAGGAAACATTTCAGTCAGAAACCTCACAGAACCCATCAAGTTAATCTTCATACACAACAAAGAGGTAAAAAGACATAAACACGGGAGGCCAGTGTCATAGTTAGAAAATGTAACCACCTGTGTTTCTCTTGTTTTGATTTTTTTTCATAGATAAATAATGGAACTTGTGTATTTTGGGAGGAATCTGCGATGGAGAATGAAACGGGTACAATAACGTGTCAATCTTGGGTATTTTTGATTATTAAATAAATATTAAATGACACATTTATTCATTATGTTTTTGTTTACTTCAAAGGTTATTGGAGCAGCGAAGGCTGCAGAACCAATAAAACTGGACAGGAATTTATTTGCAGCTGCGACCATCTCAGCTTCTTTGCTGTGCTTGTGGTAACATCTTTTAAAGCAAATGATAAAATTCAATGATGAAAAATACCTTTTCTTATTGTTGTTTAGAAACTGTAACTAAAGGCACAGGATGTGATTTAAGGGACCGGTTGTATCTAGCTTGAAGGGTGATGACTTTTGCTTCAGTCTTTCTTTCCATGAGTAAAAATACCAGGACATAAATGTGAGGAATAACTAACTAGTGTATAACATATAGACTGTATAAAAGGTGGACATCTGCATGAAGTCTGCATTTAGAAGCTTCTGTGTTTGAGTTTTCTCTGATGCCTTGTTGGGTTTATGGAGTCATGGATCAGAGGAGAGTGGAGGCCAGCCAGCTTCATCAATAATCTGCACAAGTGCATCACGCTGATACAGATATCTGCTAATTATTACTAAAAAACAAGCTAATAAAATACTAGAATACTAGAATTCTCTCTCCAAAATCTAAGGACAGATATCATAGCATGTATAATTTGTCAAATAATCTCACTAATATGAAGCTTAGCCAATGCAGGCACCACCTTACTTTGTATATTAGTGAGGTATAACCACAATTACAACTCTATTACAGTTGTTTTGAATGGAGAAATTATCTAAGGAGCCCTGAATCATATTTTTTTTTTTCCAGGCTGTAAATTTGATTGTTAATGCCATTAATATGGCAATTTTACCATGGTAACTCTCTTGCTTTTGGAGTCAGCCTCAAGTGCCCATTACAGGAAGTGTGGCATTTGGCACTTCTACATTGGCTTCATTTTCCAAATTGGTATTTCCTAAAACTAGACATGAAATTCTAGTTTTAGAAAAACAATTTGGCTGAAGCTCCTGGATCAAATATGTAGACGTGTGTTTCAGAACCCAGACATATCAGTGCAAACAACGGATGCTGGGAAGCTGGGCTACATCACTTATATTGGATCAGCACTCTCCGTTTTCTTCACATTCATCAGCTTGATCATCTTTATTTGTCTGTGGTGAGTAAATGTTATGGATCATATTTAAATATGGTAATAGCTCTAGTATTTACTTTAACAGGTGTGAGATTCTTTCACTCGTTTATCACACACTGGAGAAATGTGTTGACACAAAGTGTCCACTGCTGGACTGATTTCATAGAAAGAAAACAGTCTTTTCATTTTAAAGGCAAATCATATAAAAAAAAACAAAACATATTCACACACAGAATGAAGTTGTGTTATTAAAGATCAGACATATTTCTTGAGTCTGACCACTTCAGTTACACAGTGTCACATCTGGTGGAACATAAAACCAGCTCGTCAAACGTGTTTTTTTTTTTTTGTTAAGCAGCAGCACGCCACAGTCATGAGTCAAATATTTGTTTACAAGTTTTGAAGGAAAAAACTTATGCTTATGACGTCATTCAGTGGGGGAGCTTCTGCATCACACTGTGGCAAAAACCTCAGATGATGCAAAATAGCACAGAAGCCCACCGAAGTGTTTGTGGACAGAGAAGACGTGCCTGCAATTAAAAATGCATTTACTAATTTAGTAACCGTGAATGTTGCATTTTTGTCAGGGTTGGACTAAAAGAAAAAAGAAGCACGAACATCTGCAATCATCCTCTAACTGCTTTCTCTCTGCAGAGAAGGATGTCAGAGGTTGCAGAGGCTCTCATAATGTTGGCCTCAGCAGATGGCTGCCCCTCCCTGACTTCTAATGGAGGTTTCTTCCTGTTAAAAGGAAGTTTTTCCTTCCCACCTAGATGCAAACGGAAATCCGTATCCAGTATATGTGAAATTTTTAACTGTGAGTTCTACAATTTACAGCAGCATGACATTACAAGCAACTTCTTTATGCGCCAACCAGTTAAAATCCAGGGGTTGACTGCAAGAAATGCATTGACAGTAGCACGCCAATCGACAGCAGGCCTCAGCTGTAGCATACCTCCATGTGGAAGGCCTTCATCATCACTGCTGGCAGCTTTCATTTCTTCTCCTTTTTTGTGTTTTTGATGCACTGCACCACCAGCCTTCCCTGCACATACACAGGACACTTTATCTCGCATGTTTTGCCTGACGGCCATTATGGGAATCTGCAAGCACATCAGCTCTGTTAGTGTAAAGTTATTGCCATGGAAAGTATGAATAGATTTTGAAAGTGATTTAAAAATGCCAAATAATGTCCAGTACCTGCAACACTGGCAGTAAGAGAATAATCCTGCTTCCTTTTCAGTCGGCGGCGTCCTGAGAAGGCCGTAGGTCTGCACATGCAGCTAACAGGGGCGATGCTCTGCCTCCACCTCACCTTCCTGCTGTGCAGTTTCTGGGCATGGCTGCTGCAGGAAAACGAGGACAGCTCAGTTTGCCTGGTTCTGGGTCTCCTTCTACATTGGTCCCTGCTGGCCACCCTGACCTGGACTGCTCTGGAAGGGTTTCAAATCTACTTTCTGCTTGTCCGGGTCTTTAACATCTATATCAGGAGATACCTGCTCAAACTCAGCCTGGTTGGATGGGGTGAGTAGAGTTTGGTTGGGGCACTAGTGGCTGTCTAGGTAACCTTCATAATGAATTTACTATACTGTCATGTGTCAGTCACTGGTATCCTGAGCTCCCATTGGTTGTTGGATCAATTACTCACATCGAAGTTGAGAATATCATTGATTTTCTGCAGTCTCTGGTTGCCAAATTTTACACAGTTACTCACGGGCAAGCAAAATCTTTTTACAATTAATCTTAAATTATACAAGTAGCTCGTGTAATGGAGGTAGGTAAATATTTTTGCGGGGAGTCTAGCATCAGCATTTTGAACCAGCTGTAGTTCTCATGACTTAACTAAATCCAAGGAACTGCGGTAATCCAGCCTCAGTGGGATAAAAACAAAATAATCTTCTCAAAACTTCTCAAGGCTGGCCTGGACCCATATTCATCTTTTGTTTTGTTGTTTTAGTGAAGCCATGTTTTAATGAGAAGTTCCAATATTTGCATTTCACGCACACACACAGAGTTATCACACTGAAGTCAGGAAGGTGGTGGAACTCTAACATTCATCCTGTGAAACAAACTGCAGTGGATACAAACGATATGTCTGTGTAGATTCTCAGTTATCCAGGTCATAGTAGTCTCTGGAGCTTGAAAAAGGCGACTGGACTTCTTTTTGTTTCTTGAAGACGTTTCACCTCTCATCCGAAAGGTTTCTTCAGTTCTCAACCAAATGGTGGAGAGACCCAGGTATTTAAACCCCTGTGGGCGTAGTCCCCTGGAGGTGGTTATGACCCTCTATTGATCATGTGCTTGAACACATGTGCCCAGGTGTGAAGGGGGCGTGGGTCATATTTAATCAGTGGTTTCAGTTGAAACCAATTTAGGACTCCGCTCCATTGTTTCCTGTGGCCTATTGAGGTCACTGGAACAAAGGTGTGAATGGGGGTTGAGACGTCTGGGAAGGGAGCTCAGGACAGCACTGTAAGCGGGGGAAAGTTGGTGACGAAAGTTGGTGACGAAAGTTTCAGCCACTCTCTCCAGTGCAAGACTTCCTCCATCCAACCTCACCATTCAGGAGAAGAAGGCCATCACAGCCCTAAGCAAGGATCAAAACATCACCATACTGCCAGCCGACAAGGGGAGGTGCACGGTTGTGCTGAATTCATCGGATTACCACAACAAAATTACTACACTCCTCAGTGACAACAATACTTATGAGGTCTTGAGACGTGATCCCACAAGCAACTACAAGAAAAAAGTTGTTTGCTGCCTGCAACAACTTGAAAAGGAAAAAGCCATTGACCGCCCCACTTACTACCGCCTGTACCCTGGAGAAGCCACTCCATGCATTTATGGACTCCCAAAGATCCACAAAGAAGGAGTCCCACTTCGACCCATTATCAGCAGTATAAACTCGGTCACCTACAACATTTCCAAACACCTCGCCACCATCTTATCACCGCTTGTTGGCATCACACCCCACCACATTGAAAACTCTACAGATTTTACTAACAAGGTCCAGAATCTTGTACTGGATCCAGATGAAACCATGGTGTCCTTTGATGTGGTTTCACTTTTCACTTGCATACCTACAACTGAGGCAGTGGAGACCGTCAGAAGACGACTACAGGAAGACGATTCCTTACTGAACAGAACCAGCTTCACCCCAGATCAGATTTGTGCACTTTTAGATCTCTGCCTTACCACAACATATTTTAAATACAATGATGGATTCTACAGACAGAAGCATGGATGTGCCATGGGCTCCCCAGTGTCTCCCATTGTAGCCAACCTTTACATGGAGGAAGTGGAAAGTAAAGCTCTTGGTTCTTTCAAAGGGACGGCACCTAGCCACTGGTACAGATATGTAGATGACACCTGGGTCAAAATCAAAACCCGAGAAGTAGAAGCCTTCACTCGTCACATTAACTCAGTGGATAAATACATACGTTTTACCAGGGAGGACACCAGAGATAACAAGTTACCATTCCTGGACTGTGCGGTGCTTATCGAGGAAGATGGAAGCCTCAACATTGAAGTTTACCGGAAGCCCACACACACAGACCAGTATCTCCTCTTTGACTCCCACCACCCTCTGGAACACAAACTTGGGGTGATCAGGACCCTACAACACCGTGCGGAAAGTGTTCCCTCTAAGGCAGAAGGGAAGCATAAGGAACACACACACGTTAAGAAAGCCCTCAAAACATGCGGTTACCCCAACTGGGCCTTCATCAAATCAGCTAAGATGCACAGGAATGAAGGCCAAACACAAACTACAGAGAATAGGAAGGACAAGAGGAACAACATTGTCATCCCATATGTGTCAGGCTTGTCAGAGAAACTCAGAAGAATTTTCTCCAAGCATGACATCTCAGTATACTTCAAACCAAGTCACACCCTAAGACAAAAACTGGTTCATCCCAAGGACAAACCCGCCAAACACAAGATCAGCGATGTAGTGTATGCTGTTCAGTGCAGTGAAGAGTGCTCGGACCTCTACATTGGTGAAACCAAACAGCCTCTTCACAAACGAATGGCAAAACATAGAAGAGCCACTTCGACAGGACAAGATTCAGCAGTACATCTGCATCTGAAGGAAAAAGGGCACTCTTTTGAGGATGCCAATGTCCACATTTTGGACAGGGAAAACAGATGGTTTGAAAGAGGAGTGAAAGAAGCCATCTATGTCCACTGTGAACAACCATCATTGAACAGAGGAGGTGGATTACGTCACCAACTTTCCCCCGCTTACAGTGCTGTCCTGAGCTCCCTTCCCAGACGTCTCAACCCCCATTCACACCTTTGTTCCAGTGACCTCAATAGGCCACAGGAAACAATGGAGCGGAGTCCTAAATTGGTTTCAACTGAAACCACTGATTAAATATGACCCACGCCCCCTTCACACCTGGGCACATGTGTTCAAGCACATGATCAATAGAGGGTCATAACCACCTCCAGGGGACTACGCCCACAGGGGTTTAAATACCTGGGTCTCTCCACCATTTGGTTGAGAACTGAAGAAACCTTTCGGATGAGAGGTGAAACGTCTTCAAGAAACAAAAAGAAGTCCAGTCGCCTTTTTCAAGCTCCAGAGACAGTGGATACAAACGATACACATTTCAGACATTTTTATTTGGTTTTATCTGAGTCTGCATTTCATGATTCAGTTAAATTAATTCTATCTCTTTCCTTTGTTCAGGTTTTCCTACACTGATCGCAGCAATTTGTGGGATTTCAGGTGTTTATGGCAAATACACTCTGCAACTAAGGGATGCCAAAAACAGCAATTCAACAGCGCACATGTAAGAAAGTATCAGTGGTATGATTTTAAATATGCAACGACCCAGCTGGATTAACTTCTATGTAAATGCATACTGTGATGTTAGTGGTGCTCAGTGTTTCTTTTTTCCTTTCCTTATTTTAATAATGGGCAGATGCTGGATGAGCAGCAAGTTCCCACAAAAGCATCTTCTAACCAGCTACATCACTACCGTGGCCTTCCCTTTCTTGGTGGTGGTGTTTAATGGATGCATGCTGGGGCTGGTGGTGTTTAAGATGTGGACGATAAGAAAGGATGACAGAGACTTTGGCAGCAACAGCGACTGGAAGAATATAAACAAAGAGAAAAGAAAGAGGCTGTGGAAGGACAGCGTCACAGTGCTGGGCCTCAGCTGTGTGCTGGGGTTACCGTGGGGGTTAGCCAGCACCACCTACATTTCACTCGCTGGGATCTACGTATTCACAATATTCAACTCCCTTCAAGGTTAGTGTGAATGATCCAAATATAAAGTACACACTGGATCATTTTCTGGAAGAACTGACAAAGTTTTTTTCTCTCCTCAGGTGTGTTTGTGTTCCTGTGGTCTGTGGCTTTTGCTCGGAAGTCTTAATCTGACACTAACGCATTTGTCAGAAAATAATGAGCAGCAGTCCAAAGCCAAGTCAAATACATTATCTATGACCTATATTAGGTGTTGAGTGATGCTTGGATGAACAATAATTTGTCAGGGTCCTGGGCCAGTGGCCCAGTGTTTTGTGTTTCTTTTGTATACTGTAGCTCTGTTTTATTTTTCTTGGGTTGTGCCTTTTAGTGTATCTTTTAGATAGTTTTCTCAGTTTGTTGTTTAGATGTTCTGTATAGTTTCCCTTCCTGTTGTTTCTTTGTGAATGTCTGATCCCCTTTGTCAATTTTCCTGTGTTAGGTCTGCATGTGTTTTGTTCACTTTCTGTTTTTATTTTGGTAGTCTTGTGCTCCATGTATTTTGTGTGCTGTTTTACTTCCTGTTATTAGTCTTATTCATTTCACCTGTTGTTCCCAGTTGTTTCCCCTCACCCCTTTACTTTATGATGTTTTGTTTCCTCTTTTTTATGCAAACGTTCATTTTGAAAAAAAAATACAACCATCATTTTTATGATTAATTTTTGATGTGAGAAGGGAAAAAAATTTAAATAATTTACTCAATTAAAAAAAGTTCATGTGTGGCACATTTGAAATTTTTATACCATATTGTGGCTTAGGTAAGTTGCTGTAGATGGAAATGCATCGATCCTGCACACTTTACCTACATACTACAGAATTTACTGTTATTACCTGTCAGAGCGTCTGGTACCAAGTCAGTCACTTAGTGAGCTTTACACTTTCAGGTAATGTCTTCATGTTTTCACCTTTTTCATTCAGATAAAGTGAAGATGAAAGGCTTATTTGGTTGGTTTCATACAAACTAATGCTGTCCTTTGGTGCTGCACTGGTCACATCTGACTCCTACAAATAACAGTCCTCCAAAAGATCAGTAAGGAGCAGGAGGAGGAGATGGGAATGTTGGCAGTGGAGAAGTCAGAAGTACGTCAGCCAGAAACCTGATGTTTGTGTCCAGTTCAAGAGCGTTTTCATTTGAATTTTACTTCCTTTTTGCTTTCACTTCCTAGTTAGGACTAAAAGCTGTTTGATTTGGTAAAAAATGTGATTAAATTTTTTTTTTTGATTAACATATTTTAATTCACAGCACAAATCCTGCACCCTTAACAATGACACTTTTGATAATCTGTGCAGGATGGCACGCTCACCAAAGCACACCTGGTGCAGGTTAGTTTTGGTAACTGTCACAAAGTGTGAGGTTTAATGTTAGTTAGGTTTAATGTTGGTTAGGGGGAAATGGTAATGCTATTTTCAACTGACTGTCAGCTTTTGCTTCAGTGGATCAAGTGTAATGATTGCCATCAGTCCTGTTGCATATCACAGACCCCACTTACCCTGTCAGCAGCTTGCTCAGTGAGTACTGGTCACTGCACCAGCAGCTTTGAGAGGACAACAGTATTTGACAGCCTTAGAATGAGAAGGCTGTGCAGACACATCGTTACGTACTGTGCAGATGATTGCAAAACAATGTTGCAAGGCAGCTAAGTGGAAGCTATTAATTTCTGACCTCTGGGTTCAGTTTTCATGTTGAGCATTGTTACTGGCTAACAGTGAAAATTCCCGTCAGAGTTCTTCGGTGTTTAATATTAAAATAAAATCATCTCATTTCTTTGGACTGAAATGACTTTTCAGTGATTATTATTAGAGTTGCTGATGTTTATGTGGCAGGAAGTGAAACTGAGTGTTGAACTACAGAAATACACAACACAGTTTCTCCATAGTGACCCCTTACATAGCATAAGAATGAAAAATGTGCAAGGCTGAAAAGACTTTGTACAAAACAAAAAGTCTTCCTTTGCAGTCTGCTCTGTGGTGTTGGGGCTGTGGGCTTTTGACCCACATTCACACCTCCACTTTGGGCTGGTTGATTTGAAACCGCACTTAATGTGACAGATGCTGCGTGCAAATGTGTGAGCGGCGTTTAAATTCAGTTCAGCTTTATTTTTATAGTGCCAGCTCACAGTAACATTAGTCTCAATGTACCCTACAATATAAAGGGAAATCACAACCATCAGATGGTCCTCTATGAGCAGCACTTGGTGAAAATGGAAAGAGACAAGACAAGGAGAGTGAGGGGAACACTGTACCCTTGGGGGATTGTTGAAGGTATGTGCAATCAAATATTCTCCATCTTCAGCCTGAACACAAATTAGAAACAGTTTGCATCTCTTAATAATTAATGACACGTGTTTCTTTGCACAGTGGAAAACCAGTCACACTGCGACTTTGTGAAACTCAGGAACATGCTGATTCGTTCGCACACGCACGACCTCAAAGACGTAACCTGCGACGTCCGCTATGAAAACTGAGCGCAGTGCATACAGGAGATGACCAGGTACGTGTGTGCGAAGGAGTGCAGTGAGAAATGAGAGCATGATAAAAAGCACAGCAGCAAGTGTGAATTTTTCCTTTTAAACCTCTTAGATAGCTGCTGCTGTTTACAGGCTTCAGCACAGATCTGAGTCCTCTTCTCCTTCTTCTTGGTCTCTCAGTAAACTGGCTCAGGACAACCGTATGGAGAGCCCGATCCCCATCCTGCCGCTGTCCACTCCGGATGTGGACACTGAGAAACTGATCAAAATGAAAGACGAGGAGGTACCAAGCAACTTTTTGCAGCTGCATAAAATCATTCAGCAGGAGAAGAATAGATATGCAACAAATTTTAAATGAGAACATCATAAAAAAAAAAAGCCCAAAAAGGAGTAGAAAAAAATTATTCATTTATTTTTTTAATACTTTCCCATCCGTATTAGTGGCAATTTGATTGATTTAATACTACTAATAATGCATTAGTCTTATATAGTGCTTTTCTAGACACTCAAAGACGCTTGACAATTTCATGCACTATTCATTCACACCTCAATCATACCTGGTGGTGGTAAGCTACTAATGTAGCCACAGCTGCCCTGGGCCAGTCTGATAGAGGCGTGGCTGCCAATTTACGCCTACGGGCCCTCTGACCACCACCAAACACATTTACACTTAGGCAATGTGGGTTAAGTGTCTTGCCCAGGGACACAATGACAGCATGCGCTCAGACGGGGACTCGAACCAGCCACTGCCAGGGGGCAGGTGCTTTTACATGTTTCACATGTAAAAGCACTGATTCTTTAAAAATAGATCACACTCACTGGCCACTTTATTGGTCACCTCCAGCATTCAACTGCTTGTTAACACAAATATATCATCAGCCAATCACATGGCAGCAGCTCAGTGCATTTATAGAGCTGTGGCATAGACCAACTTTGGGGGATGAACCCCAACTGGTGGGATAGCAAGCCACAACCTATATATCTTTGTTCAGCTGAATCCCCTCTATTAGAAAATGACAGTTATAGTTGTGCCAGATGCACAAAAGGGTGTTTAATCAGGTTGTTTCTGTGACTCCTTAAATTTATAAGAAAAAACATCACAAAAAACAGCAACTTGATCTCCAGATCTCCAGACCAGGGTCTGCAGTCTTGTTCTCAGCACATGCTCTCTGAAAGAGTTTTCAGGTGGTGGTAGACTGGCTGCTACTCGATCTGTTGTGGAAACATAGAAATGCCTCAAGTAATGAAGAGCAGTACACTTGCGCTTCGTTCTGTACAACATCAGAACGTACTGTCTTGCAGCGGCTGCGTCCTCTACTTCATTTCCTGACACACTAAATTCTCCCAGTGCCTGTGGATGCTTCTTCACCAGATCGATCAGCTTCGTGTAGGCTCCTCTCTTGCCAGTCTGGTAGAAAATACTTGTTGAGTTTCAGCCTGTCAGGGAACAAGCTGCAAGAAGACTGCGGCATACGTGCAGGTCTACAGCATCTGCAGTGTTTGCAATTTACTGGAATGGAGGGCTCATTGTAGCGTACAGCCTTCCCAGCATGCATGTATACTTTGGAGATGATCATTTGGTTACTGGTAAAGTGTAGAAGCAGGACCAGTTCATGAGTATCATCACTTCCTCATAATTACTTGTGGATAACTCTGGCTTGATATAATTACAGGGTTCTGTTTTCTTTTGAGCTTTTTTCTTATTACAAATATGTCAACTCAAGAATCAGGCTGTACAGTTTGTGCTTGTTATGGTTGCAAAGTGATTCATTAAGAGGCCGTGCCCATGAGCTGCATAAACCTGAACTCTGAAAACTGAACACATGAGAAAAAGCAGGGAGGTGACTCTCAATAGCTTCAATGCAGCTGACTAAAATAATCCAAAATGAATGCTTTGTGCTGTAAAATGTGCAAAATTTGTTACTTATGAGAACACATGATGTCTTCATTAATACCAGGTTTTATATGTTTATCTGTGGTAATTTTGTAATGTTTACCTATTAAATTTGTGTTAAACTATAACTAAGTTTTAGATATTTAATGTAATTTTATAAAGTCTGCATGACATTCACGGTTAATATATTAATCGAGACAAACTGCTCAAACAATGTGGGATTAAGTACAAAGTGGGTGCTGTGGACTGAAACTGAAGCCTCACAGCAGAGATTCAGTATTTCTCTTGCATCAAGTAAAGCTGCAGGACTATTTTATTTCTGATCGCTGTAGTTTAGAACCTGATGGATCCATCGGTTTGCCATGGAAGCTTGTTTCCTCTACTAAATAATGCATCAGCATTATTTAACCAACACCCGGAGCTCGCGGGAACCAAATGTTTTAGCTGGAAAAGCAAAAATTCTTCA
Source organism: Archocentrus centrarchus (assembly GCF_007364275.1). Lineage (NCBI taxonomy): Eukaryota > Metazoa > Chordata > Actinopteri > Cichliformes > Cichlidae > Archocentrus > Archocentrus centrarchus. Next base: position 32,048,856 of record NC_044348.1, read on the forward strand.
CTACTCATGTTTAGCAGCAAAGTTTTGAGCGTGTCTAAGTCCTGGACTGCATTCAGGCCAGTTAGCACCATGATTTCACTTTTTACATAGTCATGCTAATGTGCTAAGGGTAGGTGGGCCATCTTCTTGCTGAAACGAGCAAGGCCTGTCCTGAAAGAGCAACACGTGTTGCTCGAAAACCTGTCCAGGCTTCCTGATGCATTCACAGATGTGCGTGCTACACGTCCTGGATGCTGGCTGTGGAACGTTTTCTTCTCTGTGTGGTGGAGTTTTAGCTTGCACTCATATGTAATAATGACAAACTGTGCTCACTGGAAACGTAAAATGCTCTTGACCCCACGCAGTGTTATTAAGGACAGACTGTGCCTGTGGTCACTGTTAACTTACATTTAAATAAATGAATAAATGTTCACTCTTAGGAGTGGATGTGCATCCAGCCAGAAACCTTACTGACCTCATGTGTGCTACCAGGTGGGCCGGAGGCATCCACAGGGCCCTGCAGGGTCTGTTCGGAGTATGGTGGGGGTGGTATGTCTGTGGTTTCAGCTTCTTCGTGATCACTGGCTTCACTGTAACACTCTGAACATTCATGTTTGTGCAAGGAGACACACAAGAAGCAAAAATTCATAACCTGAAACACGCTTTAACATCAGCAAACATGCCCGCGCTCACCCACAGTGGGTAGCTGGGGGTGAACTGGAGGGCTGTGTGAGTGGGGCAAACCCACATTTCTTCCTACGAGGGCCCCAAGAGCTCACACAGACCCCACAGCAGTTTTGCACTGTGGGGCCCACATATGGGTTTTCTGTGGGTGAGCCAACTGTGAGCTTGCCCACAGAAAACCCATGTGGGGGGACCCATGCAGGCTCGTCCATGTGGACCCCACAGCAGTTTTGCTCTCGTGGGGCCCCCAGGAGGGAATCGTGTGGGGAACTCTGAGTGGTGCTGGCCATATAAAACCCACACAGGCACTCCACAGGGCAAATTGCTGTGGGTTCTGTGTTGACACACCTACTTGAGGACCATGTAAGAGAAGTGTGCGTTTGCCCTGCCCACACAGTCCCCCACTTACCCACTGTGGGCCCCTCATGGATGTGTTTGCTGGCACCTTATTTATAATTAATCACCACACAGGGAAACGTGGCTATCGTGGAGAAGATGCAACCATAGGACACGTTTTATTACACTGTCAGAAATATGAGGCTGAGAGAAGGCGACTGATTCAAAACGTCAGGAAGTTCAGTGGGATCTTATTGATATACTGCAAAAGAACTCACAATGTGGGGGGGGGGGGGGGGGGGGGGCAGGGGCAGGAAAGGCATCTGGTGTAACAATCTGACAAATGTGTTGACTGAAGCAGTGGTCTCCACTCTATACCAACTGGTGGCAGTATTGCACCATGTGGGCTGTGTAGTGTGGGGCCTGTTAGGGCAGCCCACTGTGTACTCAGTACTGGTGTGACTGCAGTGTAAATGGTAATCAGAGTGGATCTGATAGAGCCTATAGAGCTCAAAGAGCTTTACAGAACATGTCTCATTCACCCATTCACACTCTGACGGCATCAGGAGCAACTCCAGTTTCAGTATCTTGGCGTGCAGATATAGAAAAATAAAATAATCATTTTACATTTTTCCTGAAACGGCTATTCAGTTTGCAATTCTTACTACTTAGTCCTGCTCAAAATGGTAATATATTCATTCATTTTAGCAGTGCACATAAAACAATTTTATACTTTTATTGAACATAACTTATTGTTGTCAGTGCGATTAAATATAAATTCACTTCAGCTGCACAGCCAACACACTTTGTAAATTTATTTACATGTATTTGTCACATTTCATTTTAAAAAGTTAGGAATGCCATTTGAGTTAAGCGGAACATTTCCTTATTCACAAAGAAGCATTTCCAGTCTCTCAGTGAGCAATACAGATTATCAATTTAACACGGGTATTGGCAAATAACCACATCTTATCTGGACTGTAAAAACCTGGATCTGGTTATTCCTAGTATTTAACATTCAGCTTTTCATTATAAACAGCATCATTCGTATTATACAAAACCATGACATTGACAAAAGTGGGATTCCTTTGTGTTGAATGTCAAGTAGAATGGTAATCAGATGAAAACTCACCACACACTGCTTCATGTGATAATTAGCAGGATCTTTGAGCCATTTCTCAAAATCCTCCACTTCCTCCATTGATTGTAGTGGAAACTGTACAGGGTCAGGTATTTCTCTTTCTTGGACAGTTGAGTTGAGCGTGTTGGTCAGATAGTTTACTTTGGTGGTTAATTGGTCTTGTTGGTGTTTAATGTACTCCAGTAAGCTCAATATTTGAACTTCTGCAGCTGCTGGAAGAAGAAATGAGACAAATTTGCTGTAATCTTTTCCAATAACTGGATTACATGGCAAATGGCTATAGTGTAGTATTCATATTTACAAAGAATACAATATGCCGATTATTCAGGATTTACTGTATACACTTTTGGAAAAAAATCAATGTACATTCAGGAAGAAATGCATTGTTACATTCGATTAGTTTATTTTCACTTGGATGTTGCACTGAGAATAACTGCATTTGTGATGTAATTATCAGTCACCGAAAGGTGAATATTAGCTGTTTAAGAGATTGCTTACCAGAGCAGGTAACTGTGTCTGAGCCATACCGTCCCCCTTTCCAAGTAGGCCTGTAGGCGTGGCTTGAAGAAGGAGCTGGCTCATCTCTTGGTCTGTGTTCCATCTGGGCAAGCAGTGGTGGTGATGGAGTTTTTGCAGAAGAAGGAATTGTGTGGATGCTAGCTCCAGTGAAAGGTGGTGGTTGGATAACTGGAGCAGGTGGTTGTAGTGAGCTTCTTACTGCAGCTCTGGCTTTCCTTTTCAGGTGAACTTCTTCTTCTGTGTCACTGTCAGAGTCCCCAAAGAAATGACTGTCAAGCAGAATAGAAAAATAAAAATACTTAATACTTAGTTTGTCATTATTAAAACATATAATTTTTACTTTACTCAAGCTGTACACTACCCTAATTGCTTTCGAATTCTGTGATTTGAATATCATCCATTCTCTTCTGCTTATCCTGTTCAGGGTCATGGGGGGGCTGGAGCCTATCCCAGCTGTCACCAGCCTGTCATAGGACCAACACAGACAGACAGACAGCCATTCACACCTATGGGCAATTTAGAGTGACTAACCTAACCCCAGTAAGTTCATGTCTTTGGACTGTGGGAGGAAACCCACGCAGACACAGAGAGAACATGCAAACTCCACACAGAGAGAGAGGGGCCCAGGCCAAGGTGGAATCGAACCCAGGCCGTCCAGATGTTATTCTATGTTATGTTAGTGCTAACCACCACACTACTGTGCTGCCTGTGTTTTGAGTAATGATGGCCAAAAAAGCAAATCTAGAAAGAAAAAAAAAATGTGTATACTAACGTTGCCTTTGTTACACCCTGAGAAGGGGAAAGGAAATCAATAAATACACTCGAACGCGATGCTTCTCCTTCAGCAGCTTCATTGAGAATATATAATTATTTTGAAGTATACACATAGATACAAAACATTAATATGAAACACTATAACAAAAGTACACATCAGTCAGTTCTAGGACAATATCACAAAATGATCTTCCTTCATCTGTCTTCACAGGTAAATAATGATTTCAACCAAGGTACAGTATAATTTCCCCGTCCTCCCTTGCAGGTAAACCCAAATATGACATAAATGGCCAAGCAAATTATTAAACACAAATTTAAATCATCAAACTCCAAAGTATTGAAAATAACACTTATATACACACATCAACAGACATTTTTCCTTATTCCTATTCTCTCTACAATAGTTGTTCAGTACAAACAGAACTAACACGCACATGCATCGCCATCACCGTATGCACACATTCTGGCGGCGCAGTGCACTATGCTAGCGGCAGCGTAGAGCACTTAGCTCAGCTAGCTAGCCAACAGTATGCTACAAGAAATGCAAAAGAAATAACACTTCAAAACGTCTTGAACAGGTAGTGAGTCAGTCTACAGAGAGTCAAACAAGACTCGGCACATATCTCCACAGCTTAGGAGCACAAACACTCATCACATACCTGAGAAGGGGAAAGGAAATCAATAAATACACTCGAACGCGATGCTTCTCCTTCAGCAGCTTCATTGAGAATGAAGCACCGCGGCCGGAGTGCCCCCCTCCTGCAGTGCAAGGTATGACTAAACGATCACATATCCCACACATTAACAAAAAGGCTCAACAAGTAGATCACCGATGGAAGAATGATAGGTTATATTCTTAACAATTCCCATGGAGATATTTACCTCAATTATGAACTTTGATTAATAATCAATAGAATAATAAAATCAACCTATCACACTCTCCCCTACAAAGTTAGATGTCGTCCCGACATCACAGCACTCATAAACCAAGGGTTCTTAAGTCATTATATCCTAGTTGGCTCAACCACGTGATCGGTGGGAGGGTACCGCCAATTAATCACCCAAATTTAGTGATCTGTTCTCTTCATTCATCATTTTCGGCACTGAATCTGTGTCTAGTATCCTTGCATAATTATAGGTTGGTAGGTCTGGAATGGATTGGTCCACAGTGTCACTGGTCGAATGTGTTGATATTGTATGGGCTGATGTTGGTAGAGCCTTTCATTTCCATATGCTGTACTATAGCATGTTGGAGTCCCAAGTTGATCATAGGTGAAGACTTTAGGGGCTCGTCTTTCCCTCCTTGGTGCACCATCTGTCTGTTCTTTTTCTCCTCCAGGTGGCTCTAGATGTTGGAATGCTGGAATTTCATCCACTGCTTTTTCAACTAAGCTCTCATCCCTGTCCTGATAGTTCTCTTCCTGTGGCACATTTTCCTGTTGTGTTTCAGGCTCATCTGTGTTTGCTATGAGCCTTCCTTCAATCAATTCATCATCACTCAAATTTTGTTTCTCCTGACCACTGTCCTGTTGTGTGTCTGCACGCTCAATCACTCCGTCTGCATGGGGCATTTGAGAGTGTATTACTGGTTTGTAACAGTACACCCATTCCTCTTCTTCATCTTCCTCTTTCTGATCTGCATTTTCTGTCTCTGTCTCCTTCCCCCTTCTTTTCTCTTCCTTTGGTGGTGCTTTTGGCTCAGTTTCCAGAGGTAAGTAATCACACGGCAGCAACAAGTTGCGATGCATGGTTCTTGACCTTCCTCTTCCTTGCTCAGGCTTGACTTCATACACCGGGAGGCCTTCTGCAACCTGACGGATCACAACATGAATATCCTGTTCCCAGTGATTACGAAGCTTTCCAGTTCCTCCCCTAGGTGTCAGGTTTCGAACAAGGACTCGATCGCCAGGACATAGCACAGAGCTTCTTACTTTCCCATCATAATGTTTTTTACTTCTCTCTGCTGCCTTCTTTGCGTTCTCTCGTACTATTTCATGTGCCTCCTGCATTTCTTGTTTCCATTTCTCCATGTATGCTCGGTGGTCTGTTTTCCCTGTCCCAGTGGTGAGACCGAACAGGAGATCAATAGGTAACCTTGGGGACCTTCCGAACAGAAGGTAGAAAGGGGAAAAACCAGTTACCTCACATTGCGTGCAGTTATATGCATAGATCAACTTGTTCAGGGATTCTTTCCAGCTTGTTTTCTGCTGATCAGTAAGTGTCTTTAACATTTGTAATAGTGTTCGGTTGAAGCGTTCAACCTGCCCATTTCCTTGTGGGTGATAAGGTGTCGTTCGGGATCCTACTATGCCACAGTTCTTTTTCAACTGGGAAAAGAGTTGGTTCTCAAATTCGCCACCCTGATCATGGTGTATCCGTGCTGGCAGTCCAAACTTCAAGGCATAATCGTTAAATATACGATCAGCCACTGTTTTGGCAGACTTAGAGGTGGTGGCATAAGCCTGTGCAAAACGAGTAAAGTGATCAACGATTACCAAGATATACTCGTATCCACCTTTACATTTGTCCAAGTGAAGAAAATCTATTGACACCAGTTCAAATGGCTGTGTGGTAACAATACTTGTGAGAGGGGCCCTCGTTTCTCTACATGGTGGTTTTTGTTTCAGGCAAGTACAGGTCTTTGTCACATAATGTTCAATGTCTTTTTGCATGTAAGGCCAAAAGAATCTATCCCTGACCAACGATGTTGTTCGATCAGTGCCTTGATGACCCATTTCATCATGCAATTCTATCAGTACAGTGGTTTTATACTTCTCAGGTAGTACAAGCTGTGTCTTGTTTGTTGTCTTCCTACAAAGAATGCCATTGTTATCAATATGAAGTTTTTCCCATTCACGCAGTAGGCACTTACTGTGGGTGCTTAATGCATTGAATTGTTGTCTTGATGGCCTTTCATTCCTTATTTTGCACTGCATTATTGGGCTAATGTTTTCATCATCCTGCTGTGCTTGCCTAATCTCTGCCACTGGGAATGGTTTGTGTGTCTCTTCACTGACTGCTGTACACTGGAGAGGGGAAAGCATTGCACAGACATTTGCTAAGTTAGATTCTTGTGTCTCAACAGCTTGGGTTATTGTTGCCACACAATCTGATCCCACTTCCTCTGTGCAGTGTTTGATCATTTCCTCTATTTTAACATTTATTCTTGACAGGCTATCAGCATCCACATTCTCTCTCCCTGGACGATATCGGATGGTGAAATGGAAATCTGCGAGCTCTGCCACCCATCTACATCCTGTTGCATTGAGCTTGGCACTTGACAGAATGTAGGTGAGAGGATTGTTGTCAGTGAACACTGTGAACGTAGGCGCATAATAGAGATAGTCTCTGAATTTCTCTGTGACAGCCCACTTTAGTGCAAGGAATTCCAATTTTCCTGAATGTAGGTGATAATTCCGTTCAGCTGCAGTCAATGTTCGGGAACCATAAGCTATTACACGGAGCTTATCATCCTGTTGCTGATAAAGAACTGCCCCGAGGCCCTGGTTTGAGGCATCGGTGTGGAGGATGAATGGTTTAGAGAAGTCTGGGAACCCAAGGATTGGTGGTTCAACCAAACAATCTATTAGACGTTCCAATATGCACTGGTGTTTTTCAGTCCACACAATTGGCTTATGGGATGGTACAGCTTTGCTCCTTCTTGTAGACTGTCTTGTGTTTGTCCTGTTTTGCGGCACATTATTGTCTTCTGCTGTGCCTTTCAGTAAGTCATAAAGGGGCCCTGCAATACGGGAGAAGTCCTGTATATACTGTCTATAGTAGCTTAACAAACCCATGACAGTCCGCAGCTCTCCCACATTGCTTGGCGCCTTATCTTTCAAAGCTCTTACTACTATGGTGTCACTTGGGTCGATTTTGCTACCTTCTGCTGAAACAATCCTTCCCAGGTAGCGAACCTCAGGTTTAAATAATTCGCACTTACTGGGTTTTAGCTTGACTCCATAATTCCTCAGCAGTTGGAGCACTTTCCTAACATGACTGACATGATCCTCAAATGAGTGACTGTACACTAGAGTGTCATCCAGGTATGGTACACAGATGTTGTCTCGCACCTCTTCCAGACACTCTTCCATGCAGCGTTGGAAAGCTGCAGGTGCATTCATTAGTCCGAATGGGATTCTTATCCATTCGTACAGGCCCCATGGTGTCACAAATGCAGTCAAAGGCCTGCTCTCTTCATCCATAAAGCCCTGATGGTAGGCCTTTCCCTGGTCTAACAAGGAGAACCACGAGTTGCCACCAAGACTGTCGAGGATGTCCTGCACTCGAGGAATTGGCTGTCTGTCAGGGTGAGTCTTTTTGTTGAGTTCTCGGTAGTCTATACAAAGACGTAAGCTACCATCTTTTTTTCTCACACAGACAACTGGTGAGGCATAAGATGAGTTGGACTTCTCTACCCATCCTTGTGCAATAAGGTTGTGCAGGTATTCTTTCATCTCCTTATACAGTGGCTTCGGTACTGACAGGTAAGTGCGTGCCACAGGATCCAAATCCTTGAGTGATATTTTCAGTTTCAGCTTTTCGATACGCCCAATGTCATCATCTGATTTAGAAAAGGAAGCGCATTCATCACGAAGCATCCCTTGTACCACCACTCTTTCAGGTTCACTCAGATGGCTCAGATCAATTGGTGGATCCCATGGAGTGTCAGGAACCCGCCCACTCTCTGCAGCCACGTGATTGACTAACACTGGGGGACACTGATTTGGTTCCTCTAAAATTGTAGCTGGATACACAGCTTGGACTTGCTGTAAGGTGCCCACAACAGTTTTTCCTGATAACTCAATGTCATGATCAGTGGGATTTTGCACATCGAGAGCAATGTAAGGAGGAACACCCTTTCTGAGTGTTATCAAAGTCTCACAAAACTCAAGCCCTTCAGCCCACTGAGGATTTATGTCAGGCTCAAAGAGAAGGGTAGTGTCTTTATTCGGTGGCTTGGTCTGCACCCTACAGTCAATCTGCACAGAGGTGTGTTTGGGTACAAGGATTTTCTCTTTTGACGTTCTCACCACATAGTCATGTGATCGGTCAGCAGTCACCAGATCAACGAAGGTAGTGACATTTTTCTCTCCAAGGCATGGGAAAGCCACTCTCAATGACTCATGCAGCTGCTCTGTTCTTGCGGTATCCATTTGCTCTACAGTACTGGTCTTCACTATTTGTTCAATGACATTAAAGCCTATAATGGGCTGTGGAAGGTTTCCACCTTTCATCACTAACATGGGAATAACAAGTTCTTTAGAGTTGGCTCCCTCAGCAGCCAAACTAAAATTGACTTCAATGAAACCCTTATAAGGCATGTTCTGTCCATTGGCAGCTGTGATTTTCAAGTCATCAGGTGCATCAAGTAACTCAGAGATGTCTTTTAATTTTTCATGTGGTAAATGTCTCTGTTTCCACTTTTCATCAACAATACACACTTGGGAGCCTGTATCCCATAACGCTTGAGTTCTGCAGTTTTGTATATAACATTCAACCATACACTGCTTCCCTACAAGAGCAACCAGACGGGATTGGCTATCCACCTTTATGGGGCGTACAGAACTTGTTTTTGGGTGAATGTGCTGGTTTACCTGAGGTTTTGGTTGTTTATTACAGTTTTTTCTGTGTTTTGGCCAATGTTCAGCTTGACAGATCTTAGAACAATAAATGCTTTTTTTACAGGCTGCACACCTTCTGAGTCTTTTGAGTTTCCCATGAACACCACAGTGGGAGCAAAGCTGTTGGGACATTACACTATTACTAGTTACTCCCTGTCCCGCGGGGGTAACCCTCTTCCGTTTAAAGGACCATCCCTGTCTTGTCTAGGGATTCTCACCCTGCAACCTGCGAGGAAGTGCTCGCTACTACCACATCTATAGCAGTGGGTGCAATATTCAGTTCCACTTTGCTGGCAGCCAACACACTTTCTGAGGCGTGCACGATTTAGAGTGGGATACTGGCGTTGTGGTGCAACTCTCGGCTGATTCTGAGCTGTATCACCTCTTTGTCCCGACCCTGCAGGAGACCAGTTTTGTGGCCAGTGCTGGAGCGGAGGAGGAGGAGGAGCACATTCTGGCACCATGGGTAAGGCAAAGTACTGTGTTTGTGCTGAATTGGGATGTTGGATTGCCTCTCTGATTTGTGCAACTTCAGCGCCCAAGTTTTTCAACAATGCCATATCAGAACGTATTTCTTTGAGTTCATTCAGCAGGTCGGACTGCGGTTTGATGTTGGTTTCAGGATTTTGGGTTTTTCCTTTTTTATCTGCAGGAGTGTCAGACTGGAGTGAGTGCACAGTGGTTGGCCGCCCCTGGGAAAGTGTTTTCTTTTTCTTTTGTCTCTCTGCTTCATTTGCACAGGCAACATTGAGTTTCTCAAGAAGCAGCTCATCACCAGTTGTTGCTTGTTGGAGGTATGGCTGCAGGTCACTTCTGATGTTGTCATTCTGCAAGCCTGTCAGAACTGTGTGGAGAAACATGCTTTGCACAAGGACAGGATCATATCTTAAACCAGATTCCTCTTCCTGTGAAGCAAATAGGATTTTTTGTCTCAAATCCAGAGCTCGAATTAAAAAGGTTTGTGGGGTTTCCTTACTACTCTGGACCTCTGATGTGAGCTGTTTGTACAGTTCTGTTGCACCTTTTTCTTGATAGTGGGACCTCAGAATCCTCCTCAAGGTAGGCAAGTTAAGGTTGGTTCTGCCCTCCAGATAACTGCGTAATTGTAAGCCTGGTGCTATTGACCTGATTACTGCATCAACTATTTCTATTTCAGGAACTCCTTTGCTGATGGCTTGTTCAATTTGGTGTGCTAGACTGGAGAAGGTAAGTTTGTCCTTTTGGCCTGGCTCACCAATCTGGCCAGCTATTCTGAATTCTCGGCCCCATGGTAATGATAGGCAGGGCTGGGGGACCTGTTTGGCATGGTTATCCTTCCCACTCACAGACTGTTTGGCTCCACTAATTGGATTTGTTTTTTCCAGTCGTGATAATGCTAAAGCCAACTGGAGTGTCTCTATCTCTCTTTTCAGTCGCTCTTCTTCTGAAGGCTGGGTGACCTGCTCTTGTGTCTCATTTGTCAGGTTAGCATCTGAGGTTATGTGTTCTAGTGCACTATTCTGAGTAGCCTGTTGCAACTCAGCGATTTTATCTTTCAAAACCAGGAACTCAGCCATACCTTGATCCTCAAGCTCGCCCAGCTCCTCTCTTTCTAAGTGCCTTATGACATATGAAATTAGGGAGGAGCGGCTTCTACCTGATACATTTTCAAGTTTTGAACCACCAATACACAGAAAATCACAAACTTCAATCAAAGTGTCCTTGTTCAATGTGTACAAAGCTCCAAAAACTTCTAATTTCAAGTCCTCCAACTCTGAAGAATCCATTTCAGTCTCTAGTTTTTGCAATGTATTAGTGTGATGCAGGACCTTCTCTTTGCAGAATAGACAGTGTAGCTCTCCTGGTACCAGTAGATGACCTCAGATTGCATGCGGATCCCTCTGCTCGGTCGCGGAACCACCACACCGTATCTCTCAGCCCGTTTGTAGATGGAAGGGGTTGAATGATGACCAGGGCATCTATCTGGGACAGCAGGACCCTCATCACATTCATCCCAGCGGTGCCTCCAAAATGTTACACCCTGAGAAGGGGAAAGGAAATCAATAAATACACTCGAACGCGATGCTTCTCCTTCAGCAGCTTCATTGAGAATATATAATTATTTTGAAGTATACACATAGATACAAAACATTAATATGAAACACTATAACAAAAGTACACATCAGTCAGTTCTAGGACAATATCACAAAATGATCTTCCTTCATCTGTCTTCACAGGTAAATAATGATTTCAACCAAGGTACAGTATAATTTCCCCGTCCTCCCTTGCAGGTAAACCCAAATATGACATAAATGGCCAAGCAAATTATTAAACACAAATTTAAATCATCAAACTCCAAAGTATTGAAAATAACACTTATATACACACATCAACAGACATTTTTCCTTATTCCTATTCTCTCTACAATAGTTGTTCAGTACAAACAGAACTAACACGCACATGCATCGCCATCACCGTATGCACACATTCTGGCGGCGCAGTGCACTATGCTAGCGGCAGCGTAGAGCACTTAGCTCAGCTAGCTAGCCAACAGTATGCTACAAGAAATGCAAAAGAAATAACACTTCAAAACGTCTTGAACAGGTAGTGAGTCAGTCTACAGAGAGTCAAACAAGACTCGGCACATATCTCCACAGCTTAGGAGCACAAACACTCATCACATACCTGAGAAGGGGAAAGGAAATCAATAAATACACTCGAACGCGATGCTTCTCCTTCAGCAGCTTCATTGAGAATGAAGCACCGCGGCCGGAGTGCCCCCCTCCTGCAGTGCAAGGTATGACTAAACGATCACATATCCCACACATTAACAAAAAGGCTCAACAAGTAGATCACCGATGGAAGAATGATAGGTTATATTCTTAACAATTCCCATGGAGATATTTACCTCAATTATGAACTTTGATTAATAATCAATAGAATAATAAAATCAACCTATCACACCTTTGTCTTCCTTTTTGGTCGTATTTCCTCCTCTTCCTCTTCTGACTGAAGGGCTGATGTGCTGCACGTGAGAGATTTCTTCAGAAGCTGTCGTGCCTCAAAGTACTGATCTACAAATTACAAATTTGAGTTTACAATAGATAACACAGCTGTCTTTAAACACATAAAATATAATAGCAAATATATTTCAGTATTTACTTAAAATAGGCAGAGGTGTATGAGAAATTGCATACCACATGATTTGATAATTCTGATATCGTATGTCTTCCAGTCTGGTCCTGGCTCCTCTACATGTTTTACTGCCTTATCCGCTCTTTCATCACTTCTATAGTTGGGCCAGTAGGTAACACCATCGCAGCGCCAGTTTTCTGGTACTACTGCTACCGCTTTGTTGCTCTGGAACTCGACCAAATGGAACATCTTGAAGTGGAAAAAGAAATCAAACAACAAAAAACAAAAAAAAAAGCGCTGCAACCAGCAACACTACCACTATTGCTTTGCTTAGAAAATAATATAACAAAGTGGCATCATCCTTGACATTTTAAATGCCTGTTAGAAAAAACAGCCTTAATAGCTATGAAGTCATACTGCCAGCAAGGACAACAGACAGATACAGAGAAAAATCTGATGTGTCCCTAAAAGGCATGGAACGTCAGTATGGCCACAAAACCATCTCTATGAGGCAAAACAGCACAAATTACAACAAGCTCTGACACTTTAACACACTTGAGTAAATCTGATGTTTGTGAAATGTTATAAATATTCAGATAGTCAGGGTTAAATGGATAATCAAAGAACAAAGATTTATCTGAGAATTCCTTGTATACCACATAGACTCCATCACTGCACTCTACAATGTTATGTACACAACCTCCAGCATAATGTGGCTTTTTAAAAGAGGAGCTTCCATAATTCTAATTTCAGACAATCGACGGATTATTTGGGCAAGGGGGAACTCTGGTTTCCTGATGAGCCTTTTGAGCTTATGCAGATAATTTTCATAAGGAAATGCAGGAAATGAGTCCAGACAACCATGTCATTGTACATCATCTGCTAGATGGACCAAACCATGTACATTATGAGCAATTTGATCTTTTCCATATATTTTACCAAAGTGACTAACAAAACATTTCAGCAAAGTACGGGCATACTGTGTGTGGCAGGACAGTCTGGAACTTACTAAAATAGCAACACCAGATAAGAGTAGCATGAAATTACAGTACATATTTTGATCCAGAAATGTGCCCATCCTCTTCTCCTGTGTACAGGAGAAACTGCCTAAATTCTGTGGCCTTCCAACGATCAATTCCCTCAGAGATCTGGGCTTCCGTGCAAACTCTACAGGAATAAAGGAACGCATTTCTAACAGTTTTGCTGACATTCTCTCCACTATGTTCACAGGTAGTCGAAAATTCAGAGGACCCCTGAGCCAGATGTGTAGCGTTCTTCTAACAACTCCTAAACAAACTAAATGCATGTAATCTAGAGGGAACCGTGAAACCACACCCACACTACTGCCAATAAATCGATGTGGTCCCTCGTGATGACGACTCTCATCAGCCATGTTTGTGAATGATTCATCTGTCCGTAGGGCATAGTCTGCACATGGGTATGTCATGCGTCTGTTAATATAGTTTCCAGGCTGCACACATTTGTCACATCCATGGTAGGCATTGTGGTTCTTTGTGTTTTTAACAAAAGGACCTGGCTGGTGTGTCACAGATGACTGTATGCAGCTTGAGTTTTAACTGTTTACCTTCTAAATCAAAACCATTTTCAAGCTGTTGCAACTCTGTAACAAAGTCTTCAAGGAAGTCTTTTGCTGAATTTGGTTTCTTTGGTCCACAGAACAGACCTATAACTACAGGTTCCTTCATGGGAACACTTAATAGTAGACCAAGGATGGGCCACAACTGCAGACAAGCACTCTTGAACAAAGGAAGTCCATCTATGTTGATTTGTAACTTCAAAGTGAAACTGTCTGCTAACGTGTGTTTGAACTTTAACAATGTATTTCTAAGAGAAGCCAGAATGCCAAAATAGTGGTACTGTCCTCCAGCCCTTTCAAGAACTGAGTATTCTGTCTCAGTTCTGAGGAGTGTCCTAGCATCCTTTGGAATATCAGAATGGTAAATGCGAAGTATGGCCAATAATGCTGTCAAAGCGACCAAGTAAATATGAAATTGTATGGCCCAGTTGAATAAACTGTCAGAGAGTGAAACCAAGTCTTGGAGTTCATCATCACATTGATCAGACTCAGATGTCTGAGTCTGAACATCACAAGCAGCAACCTCAAAATCCTCAGACAGGCCTAGATCTATCTCCATGCCATCTTGCTCACTAAAACCAGCACTGGTTTCAGTGTCTAGACCAGGGGTGGGCAACTCCAGGCCTCGAGGGCCGGTGTCCTGCAGGTTTTAGATGTGTCCCTGATCCAACACACCTGAGTCAAATGGCTGAATTACCTCCTCAGTATGCAGTCAATTTCTCCAGAGTCCTGCTAATGACTTCTATATTTGACTCAGGTGTGTTGGATCAGGGACACATCTAGAACCTGCAGGACACCGGACCTCGAAGCCTGGAATTGCCCAATGATGGTCTAGACAGTGTGGATTATCAGTGCCAGTTTGACTTTCATGAAAATGCTCTTCACTGATGTGTCCATGGTCAAGGTTCCTCTCTGTTGTCTTCTGAAAGTCAATTAAATTTGTGGCGTCATCCCTCATTTGTTTAAGTCGGTTCTCTACGTCTACACGGGCCCTCCATCTTGAGGTGGAGTTGGAGACAGGCAGAGTCTTTCTATTCATTTTATCTAAAAATAAATATTTTAGAAACGCATTTTTGTTATTATTCAGAGAGCAGACAGGATTTTAAAGCAGGCAAACAAGCCTCAATCTTGACCACAGGACAAAACCTGAAGTCACAGAACTTACACATTATAACAGAGAAGAAGCTGTTATTGCCACTTATACTGGCAATAACAGCTATTTTTCTTTAAATGGAGAATATATTATAACAGTCAAAGCTTAACGTCCATTACAGTTGCTTTTCAAGTATTGATGTGCATCTGCAAGATTTCTGACAGCATATTACAAGCTCAGGTGTGTGTACACAAAAAAAGTCTAACACACAAAAAATAGACAAGATTCCCCTCCCCTTGTAACAGTTCACACGTAATATTTCTGGCAGAAATTATTTGCAGTTTTAGGAAAAAGTATCTAAATGAACTCTAAGATTGAATTTTGGCTTACTTCAGTGAGGTAGCAGACAAGGTGGAGGGGGAAAGGCAGGCTGAGTTGATCTGTAACAGAAGACATGAATAAATTTAAGGATTATAATGATTAAACTTCAGGAAATCTTAAGCTAATTTTTTGGGGGGGCACGTTGGATATTAAACTTTGGTAAATCAAAGTATTTTAACTGTATAAATAGGGACTTTCAATAAGTTAGAGTCCAAATGTGCATTGTGGAAAAGTTTAAGGTCAAGCAAAGATAATAAATAGGGTTCATACACCTTCAACGCACTGGAGTTGGTGAATTTACTCGCCAGAAGTGAATACCTACGCTTGGGGAATTTGAGCGGATTGTTTTCTTTTGACTTAATTATAATTCCATACTCGTCTTATCCATTACTGGGATTTGCAGTTTTCCAGCCAACAATAATTAAAGCCCCACTCTGGCCGGCTAAAAAAATGTGACCTCCTAAAGGTCCGCTCACTCTCTCACAGCGACTGTCTTCTGGGGAGGGGCGGGGTCACAAACAGACTGACAGCTCACATGCAGACGTGCAGGTTCGTTTCCATCTCATAAGTTAACTATTCAGATATTTTTTTTAGGGCAGTTACAGTTTTAAGCAGTTTCAAGTACTGTGACCAAAAATCAAGCACTTTTCAATCCTTGAAAGGACAATTTTAAAATCGAAGCATTTTCAAGGATTTCCAGCACCGATAAGAAAAAAGGAATTAAATTTGAATCAAAAGTCTTAGCAGAGACATAACTAAATCCATTTCTAAAGCTTATTAAATACTTTACAGCAACACCTGAAATCGTGAGACCCACTTTAACCTGATGGATGCTCTCAGACTGAATTTGGAGAACAATAGGCTGTGTTAGCTTAACTTTACCTGCAGTCAGTCCTGGAGAGGCTCAATAAAATCCTTCATGTGCTCAGTCTGGAGTAATATCAGCTACCTGACGAAGCTGAAGTTGGTTTCCGATTGCAGCTTCCGATTCGGGAAATGGCTAAAGGGCCATTCCACTTAATTTTTCATCACCTTCAGCATCTTTAATCTGCTATAGTTAAAAAACTACAACACCTAATCACTTCAAACCTGGACTAGATTATTCTGCACTAATAGCAGAATACTTAAAACCAAGTGTGTGATTTGTGCAGAGGTGGCAAAAGTACTGACATTCTGTACTTAAGTAGAAGTACAAGTACTTATGTTAAAAAATACTTTAGTAAAAGTCGAAGTACTGGTTCAACTTCTCTACTTAAGTAAAATTAAAAAAGTACAGGCTCTGAAATGTACTCAAAGTAAGAAAGTAAAAGTAGTTCTTTGGAGGATGTTTCTACCTGCTATTTTTGTGTAAAACAAACCGAACCTCATTATATATTATTGTAATAATATAAAATAGTACATGAGAATACAAATGTTATTCCAATCTAAATTTTTATTCTAATGAATGCACTCAGCTTGAATCTGTTATGTAGGACACAAACTGTTAAAGGGAATTTAAACACAGCTCTGTTCTCTGTGTCCTCCATAGTAGAGGGTGACTGTGCCTCCACCTAAACACCAACATGAGGATACTCAGGGGTTACAGTGGGATTCAGAAAGTGGAGGAACCCTAAGATCAGCTGTAGTGGCTCTGCATGGGGAGAAGAATCACAGCTTTCTATTGTGAGCTGCAGTAAATGATGTTGGTGTGCAGGCTGTGATCAGCTGACCTGCTGCTGCTGCTCTGAGGTTTACTGCTCTGTGTGGATGAACTGAACTCACAAAGATGTAACCCAGTATTTCACAGCTATCTGGGCTGATCTGCATCCCCTACACTGACAGCATACAGGCTGTAGAAATGTTGGATTCAGTGAATGAATCTCAGCATCAGCAGCTTTGATTCAAACTCATCTCTGCTGCACTGATGTAACCTGTAACTCTGACCATGAACACAAACACTGTGCACCAACACAGAGCTTTACTGTAGTAAGTACAACAAACTAACCTATTTATTAAACACTAAATTGCAGCATTTTCATAGAATCTTTGAATAACACAAAGTCAGCATACTTCAGTTTATTTTCCAGTCCTTACCTTTAATTCTAACCTCTCTTCTTCCTCTCCTGTCCTCTTTCTCCATCTCTGAGTGAACTTCTCTCTCTTTGCTCTCCCTGAAATACAGCAGCTCTTCTTTTAGCTAGCAGACACACTGTGTAACAAACTGCACACACTTTGTGTGTTTGCTGATATTTGTTGAGCATTTAGAAACGTTGCATTTACCTGCCACACGTTACTTCCTTCATGCTCGCTCCTCTTCAGTAGCGCTAGCTAAGCTGTTTGTGTGCTGCAGCGCAACTTACGGACTCGGTCCGGCCCGCTGTGACCCCTGATTATAGCGCTATAAATGGGACGTTAATTATATGGGTTTGCGTATTTAATCTCTTTGTACGAGATAAGCCCCGATGATGGAGGATACGCCAGTACGATTGTCTCTAATGTGTTATTATTCCTCCGTTTAGGCTCAGATCGTTTGATGTTTGACGGCGCACTGACCGGAAATGCAAACTTCTCTCTGACGTGTTAAAAAGTAACGAGTCTGTTTGAAAATGTAAGAAGTAGAAAGTACAGATACTTGTGTAAAAATGTAGGGAGTAAAAGTAAAAAGTAGTCAGAAAAATAAATACTTAAGTAAAGTACAGATACCTGAAAAATCTACTTAAGTACAGTAACGAAGTATTTGTACTTCGTTACTTCCCACCTCTGTTAATGACACCCTGCAAGAAATGGAAAAAAGGCTCATAGAAAAGGTTCAACAGGACAATAAACTAACAGAGTTGGAGGACAAGATCCATGAACAGGAAAAGAAAAACAGAAAGTTGCGGAACACGATCTGGCACCCGAAAGATACATTCAAATTTGATGTGATTCACTGGGTCAAGGAAAAAGATGAAGACTTGCAAAAGAAGTTTGATGAAGTCCAGAAAACAAATAAAGAACTGCTTAAAGAAAACGAGCAACAAGAAGCTAAAAACAACGAGTTGCAGCGCAAGCTCAATGAACACATAGAGGAGCAACGCAAAATCCGTGACCTGGAAGATGCACACAAAGAGGAGCAGCGCAAACACCATGAACTGAAAGCGACACAGAGAGACTTGCTGCGCGAAAGCCATGACCTGGACCTTACATACTTAAAGGTGCAGCGCAAATTTCAGGAGGCTGAGGGAAAAACTGCAGATTTGGAAATGTGGCTTAATATATACAAGCCAAAAAATGAAAAAATCTTTGAATCGAAGGAAAAATATTGTGCCCTGGAACTCACAAAGTTGCGGGGCAAGCTCAATGAATACACAGATCTGCAGTGCAAACTCAATGACCTGGAAGCGACACACAGAGACGTGCAGCCCAAACTTCGGGACGCAGAGAAAGAAAATGAAGGTTTGCGAGCGAAGCTTGATGAAGAACAGCTAAAATATGAAGCAACGCTTGAAGCAAAGGAAGCAGCGACACATTCACAGAGAGATGTTTGGCAGATGAAGTTCTGTAGGCAGAAAGAGGAAGAGGTAGAGGTGGGGTGCAGACTTCAGGTGGCAGAGAAAGAAAATGAACGCTTGCAAGCAGAACTTGATGAAGTCGAGCTAAAAACTGAAGAAATGCTTAAAGAAATGAAAGAACGGGAAGCTAAAAACGCAGAGTTGCAGAGCAAGATCAGTGACCTGGAAGGGATGCACGCAGCGGTGCAACGCAAACTTCAGGGCGCAGAGGAAAAAAAGGAAAAAATGCTTAAAGAGAAGAAAGAACAGGAATCTAAAGACGCAGAGTTGCAGAGCAAGATCAGTGACCTGAAAGGGATGCACGCAGCGGTGCAGCGCAAACTTCAGGACGTAGAGAAAGAAAAGGAAGCCTTGCAAGCAAAAATTGATGAAGCCCAGGCTTCAGCCCAGTTAATAGATGAAAAAATGCTTAAACTGAAGGAAGAACATGAAGTTAAACAAAAGGAGTTGCAGGACAAAATCCATGACCTGGAAGCGACACACGCAGAGGAGCAGGGCAAACTTCAGGACACAGAGAGAGAAAAGGAAGACTTGCGAGCAAAGCTTGATAAAGCCAAGCTAAAAACTGAAGAAATGCTTAAAGAAATGAAAGAACGGGAAGCTAAAAACGCAGAGTTGCAGAGCAAGATCAGTGACCTGGAAGGGATGCACGCAGCGGTGCAACGCAAACTTCAGGGCGCAGAGAAAGAAAAGGAAGACTTGCGAGCAAAGCTTGATAAAGCCAAGCTAAAAACTGAAGAAATGCTTAAAGAAATGAAAGAACGGGAAGCTAAAAACGCAGAGTTGCAGAGCAAGATCAGTGACCTGGAAGGGATGCACGCAGCGGTGCAGCGCAAACTTCAGGACGTAGAGAAAGAAAAGGAAGACTTGCGAGCAAAACTTGATGAAGCCCAGGCTTCAGCCCAGTTAATAGATGACAAAATGCTTAAAATGAAGGAAGAACATGAAGCTAAACAAAAGGAGTTGCAGGACAAAATCCATGACCTGGAAGTGAAAATTCCAGACATAGAGAAACAAATTGATGGCTTGCGAACAAAGCTTAAAAAAGCCGAGCTAAAAAATAACAGAGGAAGCTGAAAACACGAAGTTGCAGGGCAGGCTCAATGAACTGCGAGTGAAATACGCAAAACTTAAAGACCAAGAAAAGAAGGCTCGAAAGTGATACTTGATGGAGCCCAGGCCTCAGCCCAGCTAAAAAATGAAGAAAAGCTTAAAACTATACGTGTAATATATATATATATATATATATATATATATATATATATATATATATATATATATATATTTTCCAAGATGGCGCTGCGAATGGATACCCTGGTACTTCGGTGCGCTCTGTTTTGTTTGTTTTTGTGCGTTATTTCTGTGTCTGGACACTCTTCTGGGTATTCTTACACCAGAGAAGAGCTTTTCAACATTAGGTCCACAAAACCTTCGGATTTATTTCCTGTTTTTGTCGCATCTGCGGCGGATTTATTACACACTCTGGCCCAGAAAGTGAGATGCCGAAAGAGAGGGAAGCGCGCTGGCGTGCTTGTGAGGCTAAGGAGACGTGGATTACGCACAGCCTTACCTGGGATTTTCCTCTCCAACGTGCGTTCACTTAGGAACAAAATGGACGAACTGCGCTTTCCGGCAAGGCTACAGGTGGAGGAGTCTGCTTCTACATAAACAGTGGCTGGTGTACGGATGTGACAGTGATTGCTAAGCACTGCTCTCCCTCACTGGAATATCTTTTCATTCACTGTAAACCGTTCTACTCTCCGCGGGAGTTCGCTTCATTCATACTGGCTGCTGTTTACATCCCGCCGGACGCGGACGTGCACGAGGCCCAGTGCGCACTCACAGAGCAGATTCTGTGCATGGAGCGGACATACTCTCTTATCATCGTACTTGGGGACTTTAATAAAGCCAGCCTGAGACAGGAACTTCCCAAATATAAACAATATATCACATGTCCGACCAGAGAGGAGAAGACACTAGACCACTGCTACAGCACGATAAGCGGGGCTTATCACGCAGTGCCCCGCGCTGCACTCGGCCTCTCTGACCACGACATGATCCACCTGATCCCCGCGTACAGACAGAGGCTGAAGCTCTCAAAACCTGTGGTGAGGACAACAAAGCAGTGGACCCGTGAGGCTGTGGAGGAGCTCCGCACATGCTTCGAAACTACAGACTGGGACTCAATGAGGGCTGCCTGTGACAGTCTGGATGACTACACGGACACTGTAACCTCGTATATCCACTTCTGCGAGGACAGCATTGTGCCATCACGCACCAGGGTGAGTTATAACAGTGACAAACCCTGGTTTACTCCCAAACTGAAGCAGCTGTGGATAGAGAAGAGGGAGGCTTTTAAAAGTGGGGACAAAGACCTGATACAAAGAGGCCAAGTACAGGTTTAGCAAGGAAGTGGCCACTGCTAGATCACATCACTCTGAGAATATACAGCAGCAGATCTCAGAGAACGACGCGGCCTCTGTATGGAAAAGTTTTAGGCAGATTACCAACTACAAGCCTAAAACCCCCCACTCCACAGACGACCTACAAACTGCAAATAGACTGAACGAGTTCTATTGTCGTTTTGATGGTCAGTTCAGCAGCCTTCACACCTCCACCAGTCCCAACTACAATACAGCCAACACAAATATTCACCCCCCAACCTCCCCCACTCCCCACACCTCAGAGAAGCCCACATCATCAAGGACGCCCACCCCAGAGTCCCCCTCCTCCCCCACCCCCACAGTCTTTTGTATTCAGGAGGACCAGGTGCTAAAGCAGTTCAGGAGTGTCAAAGCTCGCAAAGCTCCAGGGCCAGATGGTGTCTCACCTGCCACACTGAGACACTGTGTTAACGAGCTTGCCCCATTGTTCACAAACATCTTCAACTCCTCACTGGAGGCTTGCCACGTGCCTGTCTGCTTTAAAACCGCTACCATTGTTCCTGTCCCCAAGAAGCCAGGATCACTGGACTAAATGACTACAGACCTGTGGCACTGACTTCTGTGGTCATGAAGTCATTTGAGCGTCTGGTGCTGTCCCACCTCAAGTCCCTCACAGCCCCCCTTCTGGACCCCCTGCAGTTTGCCTACAGAGCCAACAGGTCTGTGGACGACGCCATCAACCTGACTCTGCACTTCATCCTACAGCATCTGGACTCCCAGGGAACCTACGCCAGGATCCTGTTTGTGGACTTCAGCTCTGCCTTCAACACCATCATCCCTGATCTCCTCCAAGACAAGCTGTCCCAGATGAACATGCCAGATCCCATCTGCAGGTGGATCATTGACTTCCTGATGAACAGGAAGCAGCACGTGAGGCTGGGGAAGAATGTCTCGGACTCCCGGACCATCAGCACTGGCACTCCTCAGGGCTGTGTCCTCTCTCCTCTGCTCTTCTCCCTGTATACCAACTGCTGCACCTCTGACCACCAGTCTGTCAAGCTTATTAAGTTTGCAGATGACACGACTCTCATCGGACTCATCTCAGACGGGGACGAGTCGGCCTACAGGATGGAGGTCAAACGTCTGGTGTCCTGGTGCAGCCACAATAACCTGGTACTGAACGCCCAGAAGACAGTGGAGATTATAGTGGACTTTAGGAAGCACACAGCCCCTCTAACCTCCATCA